>NW_027211748.1:492500-795000 GCF_022749685.1 Semicossyphus pulcher
TGAAGACTATTTTGCCAGAGTAAACGAGACTCTGTTTTGGTGGATCGCCACATTCTTTCAAATTTACGCGACATTTGCTTCAAGTTACGAGTTTCTGAGTCATACCATGGAGCTAGCCTCTGTCGTTTAATAATCTTCTTTTTTAGGGGGGCAATCGAGTCTAGAGTACTTCTCAGCGAACCTGCAGTACTATCAACAAACTGATCAAGCTGAGAGGGACTAACATTAGCATAAGAGCTTTCTGTAGTAAACAGATGTGGTAAAGAATTAAAAGCAGCTGGAATTGTTTCCTTAAATTTAGCTACAGTCCTATCAGACAAACATCTTGTGAGTACATTTTTGTTAACTGGAGAGTAGTCGGTTAATAGGACATCGAATGTTACTAAATAGTGATCTGGTAAAAGAGGATTTTGTGGGAAGACAATTAAGTTTTCTGTTTCAAGGCCATAAGCTAGAACAAGGTCGAGGGTGTGGTTAAAGAGGTGAGTAGGCTGGTTTACACTTTGAGTGAAACCAATAGAGTCCAAAAGGGACATAAATGCAATGCTAAGACTATCATTGTCAACATCTACATGAATATTGAAGTCCCCTACAATAATTGTTTTATCTGAACTCAGGACTAAATCTGATAAAAACTCTGAGAATTCAGTTAGAAAATCAGAGTATGCGCCAGGAGGGCGGTATACTATCACAAATAAAACAGGCTGTAAAGTGTTCCAAGCTGGGTGTAAAAAACTCAGAACAAGGCTTTCAAAAGAGCTGAAACTAAGTTTTGGTCGAGGGTTGATTAGAAGACTAGAACTGAAAATAGCTGCCACTCCACCACCTCGACCAGTGTCTCGAGGAATATGAGTATTAAGATGACTGGGAGGAGTGGATTCATTTAAGCTGACATATTCTTCCTGACACAGCCAAGTCTCAGTTAAAGAGAGTAAATCAATATGATAATCTGATATCAGATCGTTCACTAATAGAGCTTTAGATGACAGGGATCTGATATTTAACAGACCACATTTAATTCTCATATTTTTTGGCATAACTTCGGTTGTTGTTTTAATTTTTATTAAATTGTTTTGATTTACTCCTTTTTTATTTGAGTTTGAATTAACTGTAATAAAAGGCCTGGGTCGGGGGGCAGACACAGTCTCTATAACATTAACATTGTGGCTGGGAAACTGCTCACAGGGAAGCTCAAGCTGTGTAGGACTACTTCTCTGCCTCCTGGTCTCAACTCTGGTTTGTCAGGTTTTACGACTAACAAACTTAGCCATATTATGAGACAAAAGAGCTGCACCATCCAAAGTGGGATGAATGCCGTCTCTTCCGATCAGACCAGGCTTTCCCCAGAATGTCTGCCAGTTATCTATGAAGCCCACATCGTTTGCTGGGCACCGTCTCGACAGCCAGCGGTTGAATGATGACATGCGGCTATACATGTCATCACTCGTCAGATTGGGCAGGGGTCCAGAGAAAACTACGGAGTCCGACATCGTCTTTGCAAAAGCACACACCGACTCAACATTAATTTTAGTGACTTCCAATTGGCGTAACCGGGAGTCATTAACGTCGACATGAATTACAATCTTATCAAATTTACGATTATCCTTTGTCAGCAGTTTTAAATTTGACTCGATGTCGCCCGCTCTGGCCCCAGGAATACATTTCACGATGGCCACTGGCTTCGCTAACTTCACGTTTCTGACTATGGAGCTGCCAATAACCAGAGTTGGTTTCTCAGCAGGTGTGTCGCTGAGTGGGGAAAACTTGTTCGAAACGTGAAGTGGTTGGTGGTGAACCGTGTGCTTCGTCTTGCGGCTATGCTTCCCTCTGAGAGTAACCCAGCCACTGCATCCCGGCTGCTCGGGAGTTGCCGGGGGAGAAGCTACGCTAGGTCGGCCCGCACCGGCTACTGGCCCTGGGGGCTTGCTGCTGACTACAGCAGCTAGCGATGCTTGGTTTTCCAAGGTGCGGAGCCGCGTCTCTAATTCCGTGATCCTCGCCTCCATAGCTCCAAAAATACTACATTTCATACAAGTACCCTTATCCGTCAAGGAGGTCGAGGTAGAGCTAAACATCTTACACACCGAACAGGGCAGATCAGGAGAGCAGGAGGGAGAAGGAGAAGACATTTCAATTGATTAAGCTAGCTGCAAAGCTAACGGCTAAGCGAGTATAAAGTTAAGGGTTTAGCAGATATGACGTTAATGCAACAACGAGAGTGCTTGATGAAAACTAGTGTCTGTTTAAGTACACAGCAGCTGAATAACCACAGTGATGATAATTACAGCAGATTAATCGATTTAGCTCGAGCTCTAGCAGCAGCTACAATCGGCACAGGACAACACAGTAGCAGCGAGAAAACAGGAAATGACGCAATACGCTCACCTGACGCAATACGCTCACACAGTTGTGAAAGATGTGAAATGCAAACTAGTCTACTTATTCTATTTAATGATCAGTACACAGATTGTGGAAATAAATGAAAAGTACCAGAATGACTAAAACAGTGTGAGTGCGTACCGTAGGCCAGCAGCAGGATGACGGTGATGATGGTGGCCCACAGCAGAAACCCAGCTGTGAACCTCAGCAGCAGGATGAAGATCAGACTGACAAGCAGGGACAGCAGCAGGCCTCTGACACACACACACACACAAACACACACAGATAGGGAGAGTTTCAAACTAGAATTAACTAAAAAAGTTTGGACACATTTTCTCATACAAGTGAATGGGAAAGTGTTTCCAAACTTTTGACTGGTATATATGTGTGTGTGTGTGTGTATATTTGTGTGTGTGTATATATATTTGTGTGTATATATATGTGTGCGTATATACAGTATATACGCACACATATACGTATATATGTGTATATATATGTGTGTGTGTATATATATACATATATCTTCCTATCTGTATGTGTGTGTATGCGTGCGTGTGTGTGCAGTTACATGAGTATCCAGGTCCATGACTTGCCGTAGTCCTCTACTATCTTCATGCCGAGCTCCTTGGTGTCCACGAGTCCTGTGATCCCCCTGCATGAGGAGACAGTAATGTGTGTTCATATAAACATGAAGGTGATATAAGGTGTGCTGAACAGAGAGAGGTGATCACATCAGTGTGACGTCAAAGAGGAGCAGGCACATCTGTAGCTGCATTATGTGAGCACAACAACAGGTGTTAGAGTGGGTAACATTCAGGTTGTTCAGGGTGTGATACACAGTATATATCCGTGCTGTGTATTTATATTAAATATGAGTAAAGTGTTGTGAGTACTTGGCAGCGTGTTGGAGCTCAGTCACACTGTGGGCCATCTCCAGAGCGTCTTTGAACCTGGTCCTGTTCGCCACCGTCACTGTCCCATTCAGAGTGATGAAGTCTGGGAGACACCTCTGCAGGACTGACACACATCACAGATCTCACTGAGTCACCTGTGGTTCATATAACCGCTGTTTTTATTTCGATGCTTCTGTAAAAATGTCAAATATTATCTACGTTCACAGACATAATGCTTACAGGGTCTGCTGGGAACGATCATGGAGGGACAGTCTTCATCTCGCAGAACCTGAGACACCGGCTGCAACAAACAAAGCAGACACAAACAATGTGTGTGTGTGTGTGTGTGTGTGTGTGTGTGTGTGTGTGTGTGTGAGGATCTCTATAACACAGCTTCTCGACTGATCAGCACATAAAAGACAGTAAACACTGAGATCTGGAGCAACATCAGGCCCATGGGGGAACATTAATGTGAGTGCTTGCTCAGGTCACGACAACATGATGACAGTGGGATAAACGTGCTGTCAGACTCCACAAAGACACTTCTTATGACTGAACCTTCACTCACTCTTCTTTTAGTCTGCTCCTCTCTCTGTGACCTGTGTGTAACTCTGTGTGCATGCTCAATAATAACTCGACATATATAACACATCAGTGTCTTTAATAAATAATATATATACAGTATATTACATCAGTGTTGGTACCTTGTCGGGGTTGTTGAAGCCCGGCTTGCAGAACTGTCTGTAGTAATCCCAGTAACTCCTGCTGAGCTTGTGCTGCAGCTGCATCTCAGTGTACGTTGCGAACCTGTCAGGGCAGCTCAACACACACATCTGGAGGGAGAAGACAAAAACAATACTCATTTTATTTAGATGTTTACTCTTGCTATGTACTAATGGATACAACATATCGATACAAACACAGTCAGCTGTTTAACAGATTGTTTGTGATATTGGATGAGCTAATGATATTCAGTGATCACCTGTGTGGTGGGACATTGCAGGTTGATGAGGACGGCTGGGTTGGTACATTTCAGAATGTTGAAGTAGAATAAGATGGGCTTCTTCCTGCAGACACATCACACAGACACAGTGCATCAGCAGTCTGAGGCTCAACACGACAGGACTGACATCACTGTTAAATAATCTGCTACTTTTCACTTGGTGATTTCCTTCATTTCCCAGAATGCCTTTGATCACTGCCCAGAGACTAAGGCTTCACTGCAGAGAACACTGACACAGAGTTGTTTAACTGTGTGTTTGGTACAAATCAACACATTTTCTGATTATTTTCTTCATTTCTACCAAATTTTTTTATTTTGCTATTTTATTCACTAGTTTTAACCTGTGTCTTTTTCAGATTTTGAGGTCTACATGTCGAGAAGATTGTAAAAGTTTGGATGTTCTCCAGTCAGTCCTTCAACAGACATTTCTGAACAGGAACGTCATGCTTCCTCTTCACCAGCAGATGGCGGCACAAACTAAAGAAACATTTTGTGTGTTGCTTTTTCAGCTTAGTATCCCCCACACCTGTGCATGATGAACACACCCGTGTATGTTTAACACACCCATGTATGATAAACACACCCGTGTATGTTAAACACACCTGTGTATATTAAACATACCTGCTGTGTAGAGAGTGATAACAGTTACTCACTCATTGTTTGTCCCCTTCTGACCACAGAACTGACCGTAGCTGTCTGTTGGATAGAGCACCTTCTTTGGATCTCCATGTAACCAGGCTGGACACACAGACACAGACACACACACACACACACACACACACACACACACACACACAGACAGATAGGCAGATAGGCAGATCATTAAGCAGAGACCCATTATGCAAATAGACTGTATTCTGTAAGTGATGTAGAGGTATGAAATAAGGACAATAATTAATCTCTGTTGTTGTAAGATTGCTGTACGTCTGTAGTCGTTATTCAAACCTGGCACTATTATATGAACATATTTTTAGTCGACATGACCAAACAGGTAAGTTAAGTTAAGTGTGTGAATGTCTCCAGTAGATGAGTTCATCCTGCAGCAGTGAAACAGGCTGTAATGTTTGCAACATAATCCTTGACGGATCAAAGTGCGTCCACTAAAAGTTCTTGTTGTTTCCACTGACAGGCTCAGATTGTTATTCTAAGTGTGTGACAAAATTACAGAAAGGATCTCTACAGAGATAGACCTTTTTGTTACAGAGGAAGATGATTTTTTTTTTACACCAAACAGACGTTACATCTCTCTCTGCAAACACACCAGACTCCATTGATAAAAACAGTTATTTTACCTCAAAATTTGCTTATTTAAGCCTAAAACACCCCACTGGTCTGTTAGTTCATATTAGTCGTTGAGTGTTTTACAAACACTGTGCTGGATCAAAACAGTTTTAAAAAACATTAAAGTTACACAAAAACACATAACAAACCGTTACACCATTAGAGCAGCAGCTCGTGTGACACAAAGAGGTGGAGGTATAGCAGAGGTAGTAGCTGAGGGCACAGAGGGGGTTGAGTTGAGGGTGATGTCATTGGGAATGATGTCATCCATGTTTGGAGCAGCAGAGCTAGAGTGGCATGATTTTGGTGTGTGTTTTAAGCTCCTCTCTCTCTCTCTCTCTCTCTCTCTCTCTCTCTCTCTCTCTCTGTTTCTCTGTCTCTCTGTCTCTCTCTCTCTGTTTCTCTGTCTCTCTGTCTCTCTCTCTCTCTCCCTCTCTGTCTGTCTCTCTCTATCTCTCTCTGTCTCTCTCCCACTCTCTCTCTCTCTCTCTCTCTGTGTCATATTAATGCAGCTCATTAACTCTGTATCTTCTGGTCCCATTAACATTACTAACCACATATCTTCCTGGGAGTTCTTGTGCTCCCTTGTCTTGAAGGTTCCTGGAGATCGTTGCTGCAGACCACCTGCTGCTGTGGACCTGCTCGACTGCAACAACTACTAAAATCAGCCTTCCCCATAGTATCATTATTGTTGCTGCTAATGCTAATAGTAGACCTGTTGACTTCAACTGTTACAATTATGATTACCTCAGCCTTTATCATTACTCTGCTTCTCTCGCTAATTTATTTATTTATTTATTTTGCTAATCTTCACACTAGTCTACCACTATTATTGGCATTGTAACCATAAGTATGTGTCTGTTGTTGTTCATGTAACAAGGACATATGTTGTTGTTGTAACAAGAACATATGTTGTTGTTGCTCTCTTTGCCTGTCTCTATCCTGCATCTCCTTCTATCCCATTCTCGGCCCATCCAGTCGAGGCAGATGGCTGTTCAACATGAGTCTGGTTCTGCTCGAGGTTTCTGCCTAACATAACAAAGAGTCGGTCTAGACCTGCTCTTTCTGTAAAGTGTCTCGAGATAACTTTGGTTATGATTTGGCGCTATACAAATACAATTTGATTTGATTTGATTTATGTCTGCAGACCTGCTCTTTATTCGCCCATATACACACACACACACACACACACACACACACAATACACAAAATACTTGTCAAAGAATGTGTGTATAATAGAATTGGAGGATTCAGGTGAGATGATGTCACAAGTAGCCCTCATTAAAACACACAAACGTACACGCACGCACACATACACACAAACATGCACACGCGCGCACACACACACAAGCGCGATCTGTTCACACAGAACTCCATTAACTATCTGCTCTGTGCTAACACACTGCTACAGGAATGTGCTCATACTACGATATGAGGCGACACACACACACACACACACACACACACACACACACAGTGGTGTAGTATCAGACAGTAGTATTGCAGCTTCAGCAGCTTCTGACTGTCTTCATGATAAACAGAGGTGTAACAGACTCACTTGTCTCTCTGTTAGCTTTAACGACCTACAACAACACAAGCTCCTCTGACTGCAGTCTGATGTCTGATGTTAACTTATGCTCAGGTTATGTCATCGATGAATATCTGATACCTTCTCATCCACAGGCATCATAATGGGTCACACCTGGCTGGGGTCTGGGTCCGAACAGCCTGAACAGTCTGAACAATTTGAACAGTCTGAACAGACTGAACAGTTTGAACAGTCTGAACAGTTTGAACAGTCTGAACAGTCTGAACAGTTTGAACAGTCTGAACAGACTGAACAGATTGAACAGTTTTAACAGACTGAACAGTCTGAACAGTTTGAACAGTTTGAACAGTCTGAACAGTTTGAACAGACTGAACAGTTTGAACAGACTGAACAGAATGAACAGTTTGAACAGTTTGAACAGTCTGAACAGTTTGAACGGACTGAACAGCCTGAACAGTCTGAACAGACTGAACAGTTTGAACAGTCTGAACAGTCTGATCAGTTTGAACAGTCTGAACAGACTGAACAGTCTGAACAGTTTGAACAGTTTGAACAGTCTGAACAGTTTGAACAGACTGAACAGTTTGAACAGACTGAACAGACTGAACAGTTTGAACAGTTTGAACAGTCTGAACAGTTTGAACGGACTGAACAGCCTGAACAGTCTGAACAGACTGAACAGTCTGATCAGTTTGAACAGTCTGAACAGACTGAACAGACTGAACAGTTTGAACAGTTTGAACAGTTTGAACGGACTGAACAGCCTGAACAGTCTGAACAGACTGAACAGTTTGAACAGTCTGCACAGTCTGATCAGTTTGAACTGTCTGAACAGACTGAACAGTTTGAACAGTCTGAACAGTTTGAACAGTCTGAACAGTTTGAACAGACCGAACAGTCTGAACAGCCTGAACAGCCCGAACAGTCTGACTCACAGACTGTGAGAAGTGTCCACCTGCAGAGGTGAGCTCAGCTCACTGTCCTGTCAGACTGAACCAGTGGCTCACACACTGTAAGCATCACGTCAGACTGAAGCTGTGTGTGTGTGTGTGTGTTATTTTTCTTAAATAGAGAACGGCCTGCACAAAGTGTGTGTGTGTGTGTGTGTGTGTCTGTGTGTGTTTGTCTGTGTGTGTGAGTGTGTGTGTGCGTGTGTGCAGACTTACCCACTATCCCCAGGGCCATGTAAGCGAGGATGACAATGATGAAGATCAAACAGCAACAGACGTCAGTGCAGCTTCTACAGGGACAGAGTAATAACAGCAGTTATGTTCACACACACACACACACACGTTTGACTGTAGATTCATGTTCTTCTGAGTGCTGAGTGTGGAGGCACACAGTGTGTGTGCAGCTCATCAGGAGTCACACACTGTGGTGTTCAGAGGAGAAATGAGACACATTTACTGTAAGAAAACAGTGTTTGTTTAATGAGTGGAGCCTGCGGACATGTGAGATAAAGACATTAAAGAAACAATTAGAGGAAAGATTGCCAGTCGAGCGAGAGACTCGAAGAACAGAGAGAAAGAGAGAGAGAGAGAGATTACTGTGAGGGAACAAAAAGAGGAATTATACAGAATAACTGCAGATTTCCTTTCAGTCTCACAGCTGAAGAGATGCAATTGTAGATCCAATGATCCAGTGTGTGTGTGTGTGTGTGTGTGTGTGTGTGTGTGTGTGTGCGCGTGTGTGTGTGTGTGTGCGCCTGTGTGTGTGTGTTTGTGTGTGATGTAAAAAATTGTACATTTGGTTGATGTGAAGCAGGTTTCATTGTGCACCAGAGATGACCTGAATCACAGGTTGTGTCCCTCTGGGTTGTTCAAAACTTCCTGGTGACATCATCAGGGTGAAAGAGTGAATGTGGGGAAGACTAATTTATAGACATGGAGTCTCTCAGTTTTGAGAGATAGATCTCTATGTTAGAAAGAAACAACCTTTAAGTTTAACCAGAAATAGACACACACACCAGACTCCATTGATAAAAACAGTGATTGTAGCTCACAGAACCCAGCAGCTGCTGCTCTACCGCTGCCTTGATTGTATAGTTTGTTTGTGTTATTGTGTGACTTCTGCGTTTTCAACATTTAGTTTGGATTGAACACAACAGAAGGATACACACAAACTAACTGATCAACGCGGAGAGGTAAAACAGCAGCTCAGCTTAAATCACTGTGTTTATCACTGGAGTTTTGTCAATCATACAGCAACCGAACTCCAGAGATATTCAGTTCAACTGAGAACGGGTCAGGTACAGATAGTGATCAGGTGTCTTACAGAGGAACCCTGTTACAAGCATGTCAGAAAACATGTGTCTGTTTCTTCTAATGTCTCTCAGCCTCCCATCAGGTTCTTTCAGTAGTCACGGTTATACACATTTAAATGTAGATCAACAATAATAAGCAGCCATCTGTGGCTCCATCTTGGACACAGAGAGAAACTATTAATAGATCTGTTGTGTTGGTCTTTTCCAGAGCAGATATCTCACAGTGCTTCACAGTTAAAGACAAGGAGGAAAAAAAGACTTCTGTACTGATTATATGAAGGAGGTGTGTTGTTACCTTCTGCGGACCGGACCTCTGAAGGCGGGGTCGAACTTGTGAGGGACTCCTGAAAGAACAGATAAATAAAAAGCTTTAATGTATTTTAGAGCAAACAGAATGAACACCTGCAGAGAGGAGGTGTTAACAGGCTGAGGTGTGAGGGTGGACTGGTCAGTCAGGCAGCTGATGTTTAAAAGAACTTAGTTTTGTTTGCTGCAGTTCCTCTGGTGTCCACTTGAGGCTATCTCCAGCAGTGAGTCAGTCCCCATGTTAAACTTACAGAAATAAACATGTTTACAACTTGGCACAAAAAACAGTGGGACTCTATAGCTCATTTCTCTCTTCATGACAACTGTATGGGGAGAATCTTTATACAACTCACCTGTTTACATTATATTAAGGCTTAAAGTGATGCATCATTAGGGGCGTGGCCTCTTTGAGTGACAGGTGGGAGCTGCTAGCTGTCTACTAGGTGTCCCCTCAGCTAAATGGTCAGGTCACTGAAGGTAACCTGTCTGTGCGCTTTATTGGACTAACAGACCGTCCAAAACGTCTGACACACTGTTTTTACACTCATTATTTATTTATATGATAGCACTGATTAGCAGGTTTAAATAACTAATTTATTTATAATATATTTTTTCTGCTATTGTTTTGTGAATTTGACAATTTAACTTTTAGTTCAGTTCTACAATTTTCATTACAATATAATTTCCTGTCTAAAAAAAGTCTAAAACCCATGTTTATGAGGAGCAGCAGCTCAGTTTAGTATTTCTGGCTTTAACTGGGCCACTCTACCAAAAGTGCACTACTGTGAGTAACAGAATCGCTCCGCTCTACTCTCTCCACTGCTCATATCCCTCCACTGCTCATATCCCTCCACTGGCTCCCAGTTGCTGCTCACATTCAAACAAATTCCTGTTGCTCACTTTATAACAAGAAAAAAATGGCTCCTGCCTACCTGAACGCCCTCAGGTCTACACTCCGTCCCACCCACTATGCTCTGCCAATGAAAGGCGCCTGGTACTCCCATCACAACAGGGCCCTAAGTCTCTAACTAGACTCTTCTCCTCTGTCGCCCCCCCGGTGGTGGAACGAGCTACCAAACTTCATTCAGTCCGCAGAGTCCCTTTCACCTTGAAGAAGAAGCTAAAGACCCAGCTCTTTATGAACACCTCTGACCTTAGTGATATTAATGCTATTGATGATGATGATATCAATCAATCAATCAATCAATCAATCAATCAATCAATCAGTAAAATTTTATTTGTATAGCGCCAAATCATAACCAAAGTTATCTCGAGACACTTTACAGACAGAGCAGGTCTTGACCATACTCTTTGTTATGTTATTTAAAGAGAGGCCCAACATGAATCAGAAACCTCGAGCAGAACCAGACTCATGTTGAACATCTGAAGAGACTGGATGGGGCGAAAACTGGGATAGAAGGAGATGCAGGATAGAGACAGGCAGTCAGAGCAACAACAACATATGTCTTTGTTACATCAACAGCAACAGGTAATACATACTTATGGTTACAATGCCAATAATTGTGGTACACATGTGTGAAGATTAGCAAGAGAAGCATAGTAATGATAACATGCTCATAATAATGAATTAGCAAGAACAGCATAGTAACAATAAAGGCTGATCACAGTAATTGTACCAGTTGAAGTCAACAGGTATATTATTATACAATAATATTGATACTATGGGGAAGACTGATGTTAGTAGTTGCAGTCTGAGTCGATGGTGGGTGGTATTGACCCTTGTTGATGTTGTTAATGATGCTTCTTCACACCCTGTGCGTTGCCTCTGTGCACTTCCTGTCAGCACCAGTGTCTGATCACACCTGAAGCTGTGTGTTGGCTCTTACTGACTTCGTTTCCTCCTGTCTTGATCGTTGCTTGTGTTGTATTAACTGTCAGATGTACGTTGCTTTGGACAAAAGCTAAATGAAACTGTAACACTGTAACATTGTATGATGTGTATTACTGTTTGTTTCTATTAATTCTATTTCTATTTATTAGTTATTTAGTTTGAGTCTCAATATTCTGGCAGCTCGTGTTTGAGCTTGTGAGGCTTCAGTGTGTTGATGTGAATTCTGTAAAGCTGCTCTGTGGAACAGAACTAGGACACACTGGAGGTCTCTCATGTCTTATTCAACAGTCTGACACACACACACACACACACACACACACACACACACACACAGAGAGAGACTTTGTATTCTTACTGTAGCCAAAAACTTTAAAAGCTTCTGAAGAAGAAACTTGACTGTTTCTGTGACAGTGATATCTACACACTCTGCTCATATGTCCTCACATCTTTAAACAACTACAAATAATTCAAATGATTTTACATTTTTAACTTGTTTGCTGTTTTCAAAGTTTTAACAAGAGATTCTGTGGGATCAAGATGAGTAATCCTTATTTAAAGACATTTTTCTAATCAATCATAATCAACATGTTCATGCTGGTGTGAGTGAATGAATAATGTGTGGAAGGTCACTCACATAAAGTAACCCACGTACGTAATGTGACTCACATACACTCACTGGCCACTTTATAAAGGACCCCTTGCTAGTACTGGGTTGGAGCCCTTTTGCCTTGAGAGCTGCCAACACTCCTCAGAGATGCTGGTCCATATTGACGTGATAGAGTTACTGTTGCCTTTCTATCCGCTCAAACCAGTCTGGCTATTCTCCTCTGACCTCTGCCATTAACAAGGCATTGTCGCCCAGAGAACTGCGGCTCACTGGATATATACTGGTTCTCTGTGAACCCTAGAGATGGTTGTGCGTGAAAATCCCAGTAGAGCTGCAGTTTCTGAAATACTCAGACCAGCCCGTCTAGCACCAACAACCATGCCACGTTCAAGTCACTTAAATCACCTTCCTACCTCGTTCTGATGCTCGGTTTGAACTTCAGCAGCTCGTCTTGATCATGCCTACATGCCTAAATGCATTGAGTTACTGCCATGTGATTGGCTGATTAGATATTTGCATTAACAAGCAGTTGAACAGGTGTGCCTAATAAAGTGGCCGGTGAGTGTACATTTAAACATAACATAAGTGCATTATCTTTTCAACCCACACGAAAAGCCTGTCTCTAAACTGAAACAAAAACTCTTTGTGCCTGAACCAAACAACAGTTGAACTCATTAAACACGTTACACACTCTTCTCTGTACGAAGGTGTGGCTCTGAGGACGTGTTGTTCAGTAAAGGCAGCAGTTTAGGCTGGTGTGTGTCCTAGTTCAGGACCAGATGATGTGTGTGGTCGTACATCATGGACGTTTGGATGATGATCCTCTCAGTGAAAACCAAAATGTTGTCATAAGTTAAAGTTAGAACACTTCAAATATGTGAACATTGCAGGGCGTGATGTGAAGGTGAGCGTGTTTACAGGTGTGATGTTTGAACATGTAAATGAGACTTGATTCTTCTTCTCTGTCTGAGGGTGTTTCTGTTACCCCTTTCTCACAGACACGCTGACTGTTCCTGAGGATGAAGACATGGAAATGAGATGCTGCCTGTCAAAACATCAGCTGCATCACACATCACACACACACAGACACACGCACACACACACACAGACACACACAAACACACACAAACACACGCACACACAGACACAAACACACACACACACAAACACACACACACACACACACACACAGATACACTATGGAGGTCTATCCATATCAATATTAGCAGACACATGCGCAGCAACGTGTGTGTGCACGCGTGATTAACATAGTACATTTTTGTACGCGTGCGCACACTACATCACGCGTAAAAAGAACATGCGTACTGCACTTACAGCGTGTGCATGCACGTCTGTCACTGTTGGAGAAATTTTGTTAAGCGTCCACACACACGCACGTTCACATTTTTTGATACCACGCAACCGGAAGTAGATCTGCATCGCGCACACCAGTCCGCGTACATGAACGCCTCACGTAGTTTTCCTCTATTTCATTCTATTTCTGTGTTCCATTTTCATCCAGTAGATGGTGCCGTCGAGCCAATAATACACTCTATACAGACACATATAATTAGTTTTTTTTTAAGTATTATTATTAGATGTAATTAGAAAAACACAGACACAAAGTTAGTAGCCTAGATACCGTTTATTTAGTATTGTGGAAGAAAGTATTTGAATGAAATATTTATTGTACCATCAGCACAGAAGGTAGAGTTAGCTCACTGGGTAAGGTGCTGGGATTACAGTCCAAACATTATGGGATCTAAACTCACCATTGCCATATTTTTTTTTTGTGTGTATTTAAAGAAATGTATTAGATGAAACTGCAAAAGAAGAACAGAAAGTCTGAAATAGAAATAAATATAAAAATAATAATAATGATGTAATAAGCCGGGTTTTTTTACCAGAAAAAGCAGTGTATAAACCTGTCAAAATACCAACCAGTTACCTGGCATATTTAGTCATTTTTGTGATTTAATGTCAGTTGTAATATTTTTGATCTTTAGTCAGAAAATCAAAATTGTTTCAATATTAACTTGGGGTGTAAACCGATCAGAGTTCAACGTTGATTAAATTATATACTTGTGCATCTCAAAAAATTAGAATAGCGTGGAAAAGTTCTATTTATTTCAGTATTTAAATTCAAAAAGTGAACTTATATATTATATAGATTCATTTATAATTCTTGTGTATCATATAACTTCACTGATATCTCATGTTTGCACATCATAACCGCTTTTTGATCAGCTGTCATTGTTGGGAGGAATAACGAAACAAACGGGACGACCGGGGAATCCCGAGTGACATCATGCGCTCCCAGAAGGAAAGCCCTCCGCCCCACTGCCCCTCCCACTCATTCACCTTTTATTTTTTTTAAACATTTCATTAATAAAAAACAAGAGTTTTGGTTACAGGAAGTACGTCACTTTCCTTTGTCTCCTTCGTCTTTGTTTTCTCAGACAACACATGACAGACAGACTAGCGACCAGACGAGTGTCTATGAGGTCCAGACCAACACAGTCTCAGCAGGTGGTGTGATAGTGACGAAATTATGACTCAACATTTAATTAGATTTTATCAGAGTCGGCGTCAGAGCACATCTAACGGGGGCATTCAGTGAATGCGGGGGGTCACTTTCTGCCACTCAATAACTCAATATACGATGTAAATACGTGATAATATCAGTTTTCTGTCACAATCAACACGCTAATCCATGTCTTATACCAAAATATCCAAAGGAGCAAGTTTTCACATAGGCACCGCATAGTGTACTCGAGTTGTCAAAAAATTACAGCCCTCTCTCTCTCTCTCACTCTCTCACACACACACACACACACACACACACACACACACACGCACACACACACAGCCTCTCTCTCTTTCACGCACGCACGCAGCCATTGCGCATCACTGAAACAACTGTAATAGACCACACAGCCAGATGCAGCATAAATTCAGACAGGACAAAAACCCATTCAGCTTTCAGCTTTAAGTGTTATAAACAAGTATGCCACGGCGGGCAAAATAAGGTACATTAAAAGCACGGCTTACCTTTAGAAGAGTTGTATGTGGCGAGTGTGGCCACTAAACCTTCGAAGAACGTTGTCTTTCCACTCGGTTGTGCGTTTTCGGGTCAAGTCTCTCTCAAAGGCCAGCTGAACCAACTGGGCCTTTCTTTTATGAAGCAATGCGCGTCTGTGGTCCGAAAACACATTTCTCAGGGTGGAGAATGAATTCTCGCACATTGCCGTGGAGGCACCAAATGTCAGGTCAAGTTTGAACGCAATCAGCACACTTGGCATCGCCATCAGATGCGTGTGGTACTTTGAGAGGATGTACTGTACAGTCCAATCCACCCCCGTCGGTTCTGATTGCTTTTGCGAGATGAAAAACTGTTTAGCAACTTTGAACTCAATGACATCCACTCGTGACAGGTCCATAATGTGCTTCACAGCACTGACGTCAAGGAATGCGGTGCTCTCTGGATTTAGCGCAGAAAGCGCACCAGCCAGCTGTGAGTTGCGCTCGCTGAATCTATGATCCATTTCTCCAAGTACTGAATCTACAATGCTGTAATCTAATCCTCACTGTATAGTGACTTAAATAAATAGATGAATACACAGATTAATAAAATATAAAGTTTGGAGTCAAAAGGCTGGATTGCAGGCGGGGGAAAGGGGGGCACAGTAACTTATTTGGGGGGGCGTTGCCCGCAAATGCCCCCCGACACTGGATTTTATTCTTGTTTTTATTCATGTATTTTAATTTATAATTCCGGTGAGCAGACCAGAAGACTCACCGCCCAAATGTTGTCACCTTTCTTTCGTGTGAGGTTTTCTTTGAATGATATATTTAACATTTTGGGACACAGAAACATGAACATGTCCTCGATAGATCAAAAATATGATTGGTTAATGTTAAAGCCATTCTTTTAAATTATTTCTCCCTAGAAAATAAAGGTGACATTAACAACTGATATTAAATCACTCAGTCATCACACGTAAACGTGCGCGTGAACGCGTGACCGTTATAAGTCAATGTGGAAACTACATGACACGTCAGGCGTTGCTTTGCTGCACAGGCGTCAAAGCACGCGTGTGTGACACGCTCAATTGATAGCTGCGTACGTTTATTGAAACGTATGGAGCTTCACACACACACACACACACACGCGCACACACACACACACACACACAGACACACACACAGACACAGACACACACACACGCTCACTTTTTTCACATGTACACTTCTTGGCTATGAGGAAACACTTCATCCTCTCATCCTCCTGCTTCCTGTCTGCCATCAAAGTCATGTTTGTTATGTAACAGCCAATCAGAGGATGAGCTGTCTTCTTCTTCAGCAAAACTCACTTCCTGTCTGCCAGAGCATAAGAAGACTGTAACTCTGTTTGCTGCTGTACTGACTCAGACGCAGACCTTATCCTTACCTGACCTGAGAGCTGTGAACACCTGAACAAACCACAACAAAGTCTGATCTGTCGTTTGTTTTACATTACAAGAGCTGGATTTATCAGATAGTGTACGTTATCGGTGAACATTCTGCAGATACACTCTGTATGAACAGTTAGAATCGTGTGTAATCTGAGCAGCTGACACTTCATAATGGTTTGCTGCTAACTGATCCAAACGTAAATGTAAGTGTAAGAATGAAAACATTTGCCTCCGACAACCAGACATGTCAGTTTACATCCATCAGAGTGACAGTGTAACCGTGGCCAGGACAGGGCATGAAAATATTAGAAAGAATACATGACTGTATAAACAAAACAACAGCATTAGTATGGCTACATTAAACAGGTTTCTTCACGTCAAGCGATTTAAGATGGCGCCAGTGTATTCGGCCTGCTGTCTGTCACTGCGAACTTTGGTTGTGTTTCTGCTGTTTTTGTCGCTTGTCTCCTTCACTCCTAAATCTTCAACCCTCTTTTGGAAATATGGGTCAGTTTCAACAAGATGGACAGAAAACAATCTGTGCCCCGCTTCTCTCTGGTATACCGGCTTACCTCTGCCGTGTTCCAGCTCCACCTGCGTGTCAGCAGATCAGTCATTGTTAGTCGTCCCAAAGACGAAGAGGAAGTCGAGAGAGGACCGAGCTATTTCAGTTGCTGCCCCAAAACTCTGGAATGAGTTGCCTTTGCACATTAGGCTCACTGTTTTTAAATCCTCTCTTTAAACCGATTTTTTCTCTTTAGCTTTTAACTCAGTTTGAGTTAAAAGTTTTTAACTCTTTAGTGTTTTTATGTGTGTGTACAGCATTTTGGCTAACTGTGTTGTTTTAAAATGCTTTATAAATTAAGTTGAGTTGAGTTGAGTTGAGCAGAAGTCACAGCACAATCATTTACAGAAGGGACCAGAGAACATTTCTCTCATCCTCTCTATGCAGAGCATATGAATGTCAGTAAACAGAATGAACAGGTATGCCAGGAGTAGGATCTATCCATTATCTTCTGCTTATTCAAGGCAGGATCGCGGTGGCAGCAGGCTAAGCAAGGTGACCCACTTGTCCCTCTCCCTGGGGGATTCTGAGGCGATCCCAGGCCAGTTGGCATATATAATCCCTCCAGCGAGCTCTGGGTCTGCCCCAAGGTCTCCTCCCAGTTGGAGGTGCTCTGAAAACCTCCTAAGGTAGGTGCAGAGGAGGCATCCTAATCAGATGCTCAAATCACCTCAACTGGCTCCTTTCAATGTGGAGTAGCGGCTCTACTCCGAGCTCCCTCCAGATGTCTGAGCTCCTTACCCTCTCTCTGAGGCTGAGCCTAGACACCCTGCAGAGGAAACTCATTTCGGGTGCTTGTATCCGCGATCTCATTCTTTCAGTCACTACCCAGAGCTCATGATCGCAGGTGAGGGTTGGAACATAGATCGACTAGTAAATCTAAAGTTTTGCCTTCAGGCTCAGCTCCACCACGACCGTCGGTACAACGCCCGCATTACTGCTGAAGCTCCCCCAACACATCTTGTGAATCTCACGATCCATTTTACCCTCACTGTGAACAAGACCCTGAGATACCTAAACTTGAGGCCGAGACTCACTCCCCACCCGGAGGGGTCAATCAACAGTTTTCCAGCAGAGATCCATGGCCTCAGACTTGGAGGTGCTGACCCTCATCCAAACCGCTTCACACTTAGCTGCAAACAGTGCCTGCTGGGGGTCCAAGTTTAAAGAAGCAAATAGAACCACATCATCTGCGAAAAGCAGAGATGAAATTCTGAGGTCCCCTAACTGGAAACCCTCCTCGGTGACAAGGGACAACCCTGGCGGTGGCCAAAATGCACTGGGACCCCCCACAGGAACCCTTGGGGGACATGATCGCAGACCTTCTCCATGTCCAAAAAACAGATGTAGACTGGATGAGCAAACTCTGCTAAAGTTGGCCTATTATTCCTGTTCTTCACTGTAACAAACACAAACACCTGAAACACATCAGTGACATCTGACCTGTTTGGATCAAACTAACTCTGACAGTTCATTTAAGGTGGTATTGACAGCTGCCAATCAAACAAACAGGCTAAACAGAAGAGTGCATCCAGGCTGATCTGTGATCTGAACGCTGCAGAGTGCAGGAGGAGCAAACACAGCTAAACATGTGAGTGTATGTTAAACTACTGCCTCTCACTGGTACATGCAGCCATCACAGCCTTTGTCACTGCTGCAGGCTGAGACGTGATTCATTCAGAGTGAGTGAAAATAAGACCCAGCAGACATTCAGTGCAGCAGACATTCAGTGCAGCAGACGGTCAGTACAGCAGACATTCAGTGCAGCAGACGGTGAGTACAGCAGACAGTCAGTACAGCAGACAGTGCAGCAGACAGGCAGTGCAGCAGATAGTCAGTGCAGTAGATAGTCAGTGCAGCAGACAGTCAGTGGAGCAGATAGTGAGTGCAGCAGACAGTCAGTGCAGCAGATAGTCAGTGCAGTCGGTCAGTGCAGCAGATAGTCAGTGCAGCCAGTCAGTGTAGACGGTCAGTGCAGCAGATAGTCATTGCAGCAGATAGTCAGTGCAGCAGACAGGCAGTGCAGCAGACAGTCAGTGCTGCAGAGAGTCAGTGCAGCAGACAGTCAGTGCAGGCAGACAGTCAGTGCAGCAGACGGTCAGTGCAGCAGATAGACAGTGCAGTAGACGGTCAGTGCAGCAAACAGTCAGTGGAGCAGATAGTCAGTGCAGATGGTCAGTCAGTGCAGCAGACAGTCAGTGCAGACGGTCGGTGCAGCAGACAGGCAGTGCAGTAGATAGTCAGTGCAGACGGTCGGTGCAGCAGACAGTCAGTGCAGCCAGTCCGTGTAGACGGTCAGTGCAGCATACAATCAGTGCAGACGGTCAGTGCAGCAGATAGTCAGTGCAGCACACAGGCAGTGCAGCAGACAGTCAGTGCAGGCAGATAGTCAGTGCAGCAGACGGTCAGTGCAGCAGATAGTCAGTGCAGTAGACAGTCAGTGCAGCAAACAGTCAGTGCAGCAGATAGTCAGTGCAGTCGGTCAGTGCAGCAGATAGTCAGTGCAGCCAGTCAGTGTAGACGGTCAGTGCAGCAGACAGTCAGTGCAGACGGTCAGTGTAGCAGACAGGCAGTGCAGCAGACAGTCAGTGCAGCAGACAGTCAGTGCTGCAGATAGTCAGTGCAGTCGGTCAGTGCAGCAGATAGTCAGTGCAGCCAGTCAGTGTAGACGGTCAGTGCAGCAGACAGTCAGTGCAGACGGTCAGTGCAGCAGACAGGCAGTGCAGCAGACAGTCAGTGCAGCAGACAGTCAGTGCTGCAGAGAGTCAGTGCTGCAGATAGTCAGTGCAGTCGGTCAGTGCTGCAGATAGTCAGTGCAGCAGACAGTCAGTGCAGCAGACAGTCAGTGCAGACAGTCAGTGCAGCAGATAGTCAGTGCAGGCAGATAGTCAGTGCAGCAGACGGTCAGTGCAGCAGATAGTCAGTGCAGCAGACAGTCAGTGCAGGCAGATAGTCAGTGCAGCAGACGGTCAGTGCAGCAGATAGACAGTGCAGTAGACGGTCAGTGCAGCAAACAGTCAGGGGAGCAGATAGTCAGTGCAGATGGTCAGTCAGTGCAGCAGACCGTCAGTGCAGACGGTCGGTGCAGCAGACAGGCAGTGCAGTAGATAGTCAGTGCAGACGGTCGGTGCAGCAGACAGTGCAGCAGACAGTCAGTGGAGCAGATAGTGAGTGCAGCAGACAGTCAGTGCAGCAGATAGTCAGTGCAGTCGGTCAGTGCAGCAGATAGTCAGTGCAGCCAGTCAGTGTAGACGGTCAGTGCAGCATACAGTCAGTGCAGACGGTCAGTGCAGCAGATAGTCAGTGCAGCACACAGGCAGTGCAGCAGACAGTCAGTGCTGCAGAGAGTCAGTGCAGCAGACAGTCAGTGCAGGCAGATAGTCAGTGCAGCAGACAGTCAGTGCAGGCAGATAGTCAGTGCAGCAGACAGTCAGTGCAGCAGATAGTCAGTGCAGTAGACGGTCAGTGCAGCAAACAGTCAGTGGAGCAGATAGTCAGTGCAGACGGTCAGTCAGTGCAGCAGACGGTCAGTGCAACAGACAGTCAGTGCAGCAGATAGTCAGTGCAGTCGGTCAGTGCAGCAGATAGTCAGTGCAGCCAGTCAGTGTAGACGGTCAGTGCAGCAGACAGTCAGTGCAGACGGTCAGTGCAGCAGATAGTCAGTGCAGCCAGTCAGTGCAGACGGTCAGTGCAGCAGATAGTCAGTGCAGACGGTCAGTGCAGCAGATAGTCAGTGCAGCCAGTCAGTGCAGACGGTCAGTGCAGCAGATAGTCAGTGCAGCAGACGGTCAGTACAGCAGACAGTCAGTACAGCAGCCAGTGCAGCAGACAGGCAGTGCAGCAGATAGTCAGCTCAGCAGACAGGCAGTGCAGCAGACTGTCAGTGCAGTAGATAGTCAGTGCAGACGGTCAGTCAGTGCAGCAGACAGTCAGTGCAGACGGTCGGTGCAGCAGACAGGCAGTGCAGTAGATAGTCAGTGCAGCCAGTCAGTGCAGACGGTCAGTGCAGCAGATAGTCAGTGCAGCAGACAGGCAGTGCTGCAGACAGTCAGTGCAGCAGACAGGCAGTGCAGCAGACAGTCAGTGCTGCAGACAGTCAGTGCAGCAGACAGTCAGTGCTGCAGAGAGTCAGTGCAGCAGACAGTCAGTGCAGACAGTCAGTCAGTGCAGACGGTCAGTCAGAGCAGCAGACAGTCAGTGCAGACGGTTGGTGCAGCAGATAGTCAGTGCAGCAGACAGTCAGTGCAGACGGTCAGTCAGTGCAGACAGTCAGTGCAGACGGTCATTCAGTACAGCAGACGGCCAGTGCAGCTAACAGCCTGTGTGAGGAGGACTGGGGTTAAACAGACCTGAGCTCAGCTGATGGCATTAGTGAACAGTAATACTCACTAATCTTTATCCTGCTGACGACCAGAATATCCTTCACTGCTATTGTTAGCATTAGCTTAATGTATGCTAAACTACACTGTGATACGTGCTCATTTTTCACCTCCTGCGGGAGGTTCCTCTGGTGCTCTCTGTCCACTACAACAGGAGGTGTATTTAAAGTGAACCATCAGAGCTTTAACTCACACTCTGTGCGTCAGACACTCGCTGCACTAAATCAGCTTTCTGCCTTAATGCTGCCTGAGCGGTCGCCTCGTCTCAGAGGGAAAGTCTTTCAGTTGATCGAGTGAAATACAACATGTGGAGGGGGTAATGATAATGATCACTCCACATAGACAGTAGTTTATACCAGAGCCAAACATGGCGTCTGTTCATGAAGAACCACTCGCCTGGTGAATACTAGTGTGTAGCCTCCAGGTGTGCAGCTCGCTGTGATGATGTCACTGAGTTTAACAAGCTGTCCTCTTAAACAGACTTGATTTGAAGCTCCATGGTTCTTTTTTTTAATTCAACAGTTTGTAATGTTTAGCTTCTTTGTTTACTTGTTCATCATCAAGTCCAACAAGTGGAACCTACTTGTTGGTTTTAGTGTAAAGTGAGCAAGCCTCTGGTTGAAATGTACACAGGCGGATTGCGTCCAGAATGACACATAAAAGATGTTCATGACATTTCAAACACGCAGTCTTCTCCATCACCTATTGAACATTCATAAAGATCATACAGTACCCTAATAATGTTTGTAGTTTTGAAAATGTGTGCAGTTATGTTACAATGAATTCATAGAGTAAGAAAAGTCATGATTGGGCGATTTAAGAAATAGTTTGAAAGCCTACAGGTCGAGAGCTGAAAAAATCTCATCTTAAAAAACATATTTTTACATTTGGGCACATATTTGAAAAAGTTATTTCGATCATTTTGTGTGATGGAAATGACTGACAATAAAATGCCTATTATTAAAATAAAACCAGTGCAGCCGCCATCAGGAGGTTTCTTTACATGATGGAAAAATAAAACACATCATTTCTTAAACTGTGTGTTGGATTCTTTAAAAGTCTCGGGATCAAAATGGACCATAGCTAAAGAATCACCCAATAATTAAAAATAAGTCAACCTGTGCGCTTCATTACACTAATTATTAAACTACACAGCATGTCTATTAGAGCCACAACACAGACATTTAAACAGAGCGGCTGTCAGGCTCCGGGCTGTCCGGGCAGTTTGAGCTCGGTCCCGGTACTTACCGTAACACGGAGCCGGAGCGGCACCGGAGGTCTCGCTCTGCACGGCGGCGGCGCTGCTCGGTGAGTACCGGTGAGGAAGCATGGCGGCGGTGGACAAAGAAAAGATGAATGAAGTGGAGGCCGATCGAGGAAGGGCTATACGCTGCTCCTCACCTCTCTCCCCCTCCCTCCCTCTCTCTTACTTACTACGCTGCTAAAAGCAGAGCGACAAGCGCGCTGTGTGGAGACGTCACGCCAGGTCGTACTTTAAAGCACACAGCAGGACTCCCGGACAGATTGAGCTGCAGACTGACTGTAACTGTGACACGTGATGGTCGGTGCGTTCTAAGAACAA
The DNA here is from genome assembly GCF_022749685.1 of Semicossyphus pulcher. NCBI lineage: Eukaryota > Metazoa > Chordata > Actinopteri > Labriformes > Labridae > Semicossyphus > Semicossyphus pulcher. The sequence goes on from NW_027211748.1 coordinate 515,614, forward strand.
AGTCACACATTTGCGATGTTGAAATAAAGTCACATTAAATTCATAATAAATGTATATTTAACTGAAACCTGATTTTATAACAGGTCGTTATCTAAAATACAATCCACTGATCCGTGAAGAGTCAGCCGTGCTTCCACGCGCTCTCTGATCATGTTACATTAGAACCACACTGATACTATGGATCATTGTCAGACCTCTGCTTGTGCTTCTTCATCACCAACATTTAAGTTTTTGCTGTATGTGTCTGCAGCTCAGATTAGACCTGTCTAACACTGCAGCAGCGCCCCCTGCAGGCACACTCATAGTGTTAACAGTCACAGCACTGCTCAAAGCTTGGACTGGCAAAGCGCAGGTCCTCCTGACGGGCTGCAAAGACACATCCAGAGACCAGGCTGCGGTCGAACAGTCCAAAGAATTACCCCCTAAGTCCTTTCCTATCCACTTCTCCTTGAGCTCGATGGAAAACATCCTGAGGTCAAGGAAAGGTGTGAGGAGAATTCAAAGGGGTAAGGAAAAGACGACCACGGTGCTCAGAGGATCACACTGCTCTTACACTGGGCAGATGTTGATGATGTCACGTGGTTCTGCAGTGTAAAAACTACAATCTACCCATGATGGACTACAAAGAGCGCATCTCTGGCCCGGTGCTTTCTCCCCGTGTTGTTTCATGCAGTCGTATAAAGGTGGAGAACAGCTGATGAATGTGACCTCATTGAGATGTTTACAGTGTGTGACACAGTACGAGCGTCAGGACGAGGCAGCTTTCAGCAGCACCAGTCTGAGCACCTGAGAACACCTGAAGTGTTCATATCGCTGAACATGACTTCAAACCTCTGCAGCCTGTTTACCATGAAGATGAGTAAATAAATCTTGTTTGTATTAATATTACTCAAGTCTACACTCATTCTGTCTCACTACCAGCTCGTAATGTGTGAAACACACAAAACTGAAAATTAACACACTCCACCATCACAGACGATTATTTATTTATCATATTTATGATGGACAAAACAACGTTCTCACTTTATAAACCTCATCCACGTCATTAAACAGAAGAAATATCACTTCATAGAAGCATGTGGGTTTGAGCTCTGAACGGCAGTCATCTATATTATCTTAAACAGAGGTACAAATACAGTTCACAGTTTAGATTTCAGGACAGTTTATTGATTCATTTGAGTTGGGAATTAAATAAATAAGTTACCAGAATTAGATTCCTAACCTCCTCTTGTATTGATCCACAGAAATCATCAGTTTGATTGTTTGAAAATATCTAAATCTAAATCTAAATCTACCTTCTGTCATGTAGAGGTGTGTTTTCATGACCTCAGAAAGGTGCTTCACTTTAAATGTTGACGCTGCGAGGAAGTGTCACTCTCCTTTGGTAAAGAATGGTCCAGTGTTTCCTAAAGGAGATAATGAAGGAAGCAGTGAAGCTCCTTTCCTCATCATTTACAGAACGACCCGCTCTTATCATGGCCGACACTGAAACACTCCCAGGTCATTTCACTCAGTGAGGAACCTTCTTAACCACCGCAGTCCGGCTTAAAATGTGACGTGTCTCCTCCTCCATGTTGGAACAGCCCATGTGATCAGAGAACGGGTCATCAAGCTTCCGACGGCATTAACAAGCTAAACTACATGATGTTTAAAAACAGGTTGAACATCCTTTGAAACAAAACAGTCAAACTTTACATCACAGGTCAGGAAGAAACGTTCCTGAGATTCAGCCTGTTTCTAAATGTAGAAACAATTGAAAGCTTGTTGTGAAGAGTTCACTGCACAGTGAGTTCACTGCATGGTGAGCTATCAATAGTTCACACATCGTAACATTTCCCTCCACAAACATTTGATAATCAATAGTTCACACATTTATTGACGCGGTCGATGGACAGAGTAAGAAGCACAGGTAGAAGAACGTTGTTTTGATCAGTTTGATGAGCCAAAATTATTTTTATTTAAAAATCACGGTCATTGAACATTTCACCACAATCATCCGTTAAACTTCTTTCTCCCCCGGTGTGTATTAAAGAACATTTTATCCTATTGAAACTTAACAAACACACACACAGGGGACAAATATCCATCATTATCTATACCGCTTATCCTGTTCAGGGTTGCGGGGGGCTGGAGCCTATCCCAGCTGTCATTGGGCGAAGGGCGGGGTACACCCTGGACTGGTAGCCAGTCAATCATAGGGCTGACACATAGAGACAGACAACCTTTCGCACTCACACACACAGCTACGGGCAATTTAGCGTCACCAATTAACCTTATGAGCATGTCTTTGGACTGTGGCTGGAGACCCCGGAGGGAACCCACGCAACAGCGCTAACCACTGCACCACCGTGCAGCCCGGGGGCAAATTTATATATTCAAAATATATAATATAAATAAAAATAAATAAATTAAAAATGAATAAATAATAAAAACATTTTTTTGTCCAATACAAGTTGTTGTAATATGTGATTTGGTGATTTTATTACTTACCACTGCCTAAAAAGTAGGCTATTTGTATGGCTGCAAAAAATATTGAGCCATAGATTCATAATTTTTGTACGAACAGAAAATTTCTGCAAACATAAGCAGTTACCCCATGACTGTCAACATCCTACTACACACAAACATGACACAGGTTTGTGCTGTCTATGGGCACAAGTGAAAATGTCCTGTTCAAGGCTGTAAGAAGTTTGGCAGGTCAGGATAGTAAAATACATTTGGTTATCGTCCATTAAATATATAAGAAACTAAACCTCCTTAGAGGAGTTTTTAATTGGTTAAGTATTTCTTCCGTGTCACGTGACAGCCCAAATGTATTCCTTTATTCATTGTGATAAAAATCAACATGATACATGTACAAAACAAACCCAAATTGGACCGTTTCCTTCGAATTGGTTTTGTCGTTTTTTCAATTTTGGATTCTGAGTGACAAAACGAGAAAACGGCTCCGTACATCCGTTTTCTCATTTTTGGTCGAAAACGATTAAGCGAGCCGCTTTGAGCAGTTTTGTTTTGGGTTATCTGCACACAGAACAGATTATACGATGATACCCGGACCCTTCAGGCAGCCTGGAAAAGACCTGACTGAAGACAAGTGTTGTTACTGCAAAAAACATTTAAGAAGGTAAACATTCTTCATATCTTATTCATTTCATATTTCTGAATAATAAATAATATGAGTCATCTTTAAAACACGAGGGTTCAAGTGAAGCTTGAGCACAGAGTCACCATGAGGCATCAGAGGCTGTGGATACTCAGAGTTTCCAACCAGATGGCGTCAGCAGTAAAGAAATAAGCACAAGCTCAGTCCATGAATGACAATAATGACGCACAGTGTTACATTCTGCATCTACAGCTCCTTTTAGAATAAACACTTGGGACTCATGTCACACACATTCAAAATAAAAGTCTTGATCTGTGCTTTTATTTTGTTAACTTACTCTATGTCATCCAAAGTGAATATTTATTATTTTGAAATGTGTGACTTTAAAGAAGACTGTGAATGTCATGTCTCATCATGTTCACACCTTTTAGTTCAGTCCTGTCTTTTGTGTTTCCCATCCTGTTTTATTTTGTAGTAATATCTCTTCTCTAGTTTCAGAAAACTTAAATTCCTGTCCTGATGTGTTTCCCGCCTGTGTGATTGTCATCTCCTGGTGGAAACAATGAGGGCATTGTCTCCACCTGTGTCCCATTACCTGGTGTGTGTATGGGTCTGTGTCTCCCTTTGTCCTGTGCCTGTTTGTCTTGTCATGTTAGGTGTTTCCAAAGGTCAGTTAGGTTGCTATGTTATTAATTCATAGTTCTTTTGTTTAGGATTTTTTGTAGGCCAGTTTATCTTTGAGAATTGTAGTTAAACTTCCTTTACTGATTTTTCCAGCCTTGCTGTGATTTTGTTTTGTTACTTTAGCTTTTTATGCCAGTACTATACTGTGATTTTCGGTTAATGCTTTGTCTTGTTTATTTTTACTCGAATAAAGAGTCTTTTTGGTTGTACTTTTGAGTCATGCGCCTGGGTCCTTTACTTGGTTCTTGTCAGTACAAACAGTCCAGTTATGGAGCCAGGCGACTCTGAGGCTTTGAGGCAAGCCCTGAAGAAGCAGGGAAGCCGCCTGCACCAGCATGACGAGCAGCTGAGCTCAATCAATCAAGGAGACAGTGGGTGGAATGACTTAGCACTTTGACGCTTTTTGTACGGACTTTCAGAACCAATTAAAGACCAACTGGCCCCGTTAGACCTCCCCACGGACTTAGACTCCACCATCACCATGGCCATCAAAATCGACAACAGACTCCATGAGCGAATGAAAGAGAAGCAGATGAATGCTCCTACTCCGCCTCTCCACATGGGGCGCCCATCTGTCCTCCCTTGGAAGGAGGATCACGTTTATCACATCCAGGGAACCCAGAGATGCCAGCAACTTTCAGTGGCTTGGAGGAGCCAATGTAGCTGGGTCGCACAAAGCTGTCTTCAGCCGAACGACAGGGCCACCTACGGGAGGGAAGGTGTTTTTACTGTGGGCAGCTTGGACATCTTCTGGCAAAAAGACCAGGCTCACCGGTGAAGAGGAGGGCACTGGTGAGCCGACTGACTTCCTCTGACTACCCTGCCCGCATGCTGACTAAGGTAAATATAGGATCAGAGGAATCAGACCTTTGCACAGGAGGCACTAGTAGACTCAGGGGCCGACAAAAGCCTGATGGACTGGGGGTTAGCCAGAAAACTGGGGTTAAAATACTCACCTTTGCCACAGCCATTAACGGCTAGCGCCCTTGACGGACGACTGTTATTTGACGTTTCTCAAGTAACTGAGTCATTCAAGATGACCATTAACCAGACACATAGTGAATATATCAGTTTCCATCTTTTTGATTCTGCCCAGCATCCACTTATTCTCGGGTTTACATGGCTAAAAAGGCACAACCCACACATTGATTGGCATTCAGGGAAGGTAGAGAGGTGGGGGCAAGTAATTAAGTAGTGTACTCCTCCATGGTAGAAGCACAAAAATCACGGAATGATTTCCAAATGAGCAGATAATCAACCTCGGATGTGCAAACTGAACTGTTGTTTGTGTGTTGCTCTGCTAACATTGATGTTATGGCGTGATTTCTCAATTCTCGCGCGATAATGTAGTTCTCCCGCAATCTTGTGCTCACTTGAAGTCAGCTGCTTGGTCCAGCGCTCCACTGCACTGCGGACCAGACACGCTTTCTGTGGGCGAGGGCTCGCGCCGCTGACCGACCGGAAAAGAGGCACAGACGGAACGCGCCGGAGACGGATCTTGTGGGATCGAGGGGTTAGCGGCATAGTAGGCATACCTGTGGTATTATAGAAACTTGACGAGGTGAGCAGCAAACTTGTCAACAAAGAAGTGTTCGACTGTATGACTCCTCCCCCGACTGCAATCGACTACTCTTGCCTGTTGTCGAGGTGAGCCGGCAGTCATTTTAAACAAGCCTTTTCACTCCATCCTGAGAGTGTCCACACCTCAGAACCTAACCTAAAACACGAATGAACCTGTAGCCAAGCATCTCACTCTGGCAAATAAGAGCGAGTGCACCTAAACATATTTTTTCTTTTTGCACCTTTTCCTGTAATCACAATGTAGAAATATTTGGATATTTTCACCAGAATGATCACATTTGAAATATTATTTTCTTGATGGTGTTGTGAGTAAAAAAAAAAAAAAACAGAATATTTAAGATTTTCTGGAGAAAAATATTTCTGCTGTTTTTGATGCCTGTTGTCATGTTATGCATACTTTGGATCTCTGTTTAGTTCATGTTTCCCCCTGCTGGTTATTTGAAAGTATTTCATGTAATCTTGTTAATTTCCCGCCATCAGTTCTTATTGGTCGATACAGTCATGTGACACAGTCAGGTGGCAGCTTAGACTTGAATCAGGAAATGCTTAGTTATTGCCATGCGGTCAGCTTGCAGTTCCAGTCGCCTTTTGTCTTTGTTTGTGCCTGGGAAAGCTTTGCTTGCAAGTTTAGCTGCTCTTGCGGCATATTATATCAGTTCATAAGTGTTGTGAATTGAATTCTGTCGTGTGAATTTAAAATTGACATATTTACAAGTGAACATTGCTAATGTTAAAATAGCCTCGAGTGGCACAGTGTAGTTGTTTATTGATACTTTCTTTGCTACATTTGTACCAGTACTGTTTAAATCAATATATTGTGCTGGTCAAATTTATGTACAATATTTACAGAATATTTACACGTTTTATTCAGCTATTCTTTTGTTATATTTTTGTAGTTGCTGTTTGCTTTGTTTGTTTGTTGGAAATAGCTTAGTGAAAAACTGCTGATAAAGAGGGAGACATAAACAAATGAATGACGCTGATGTGTTTTATTTTAAATTTGATCATTTTTTTAACATCCTTGGTTTGTTCTGAATTCTATAAAATGTTTATTTGTCTGTTGTCCAAATAATGTTGACCCCGTTCAGCCCTCGTCTTCGACCCAGTTTTTAATTTTCTCTGATTGAGTTTGAGACCCCTGCTTTAAGGCCTTCATTAGAGGTTGTCTAATACAACATGCCTCATTCAAAAAGAAAGCATACATTGCTAAGCAGCTTGACTTGGACTTGGAGAAAGATTGTTATTGCTGAGTATGTTTAAACAGGATATGTCCCCTTCAAACTTGACAAACCTGACCAGACTCAAATATAAACTTAACTCTATTTTAACTCAAAAGGCTAAATTCTTCCTATTTTGAGCTAGACAAAAGCATCAATCAGCATCTTGATATGCCACACCTGTGAGGTGGATGGATTATCTCGGCAAAGGAGAAGTGCTCACTAACAGATTTAAACAAATTTGGGAACAATATTTCAAAGAATTTGCCTTTTGTGTACATAGAAAAAGTCTTAGATCTTTGAGTTCAGCTCATGAAAAATGGGAGCAAAAACAAAAGTGTTGCGTTCATATTTTTGTTCAGTGTATATTAGGAGGTATGTAGTGTTTAAAATGTAATTCCTCTATTTTTATGTTCCACCAGGTCGTGCCGTCACAGAGGCCATCGGGGGAGAGCTGTAAAGAAGTCCATCAGATCAGGGTAATTTTTTTGAGAGGAGTAGAATAAGTCTCAGCACCTGGCTAATGTACATGTACAGGTACCTAAGATTTGAGTTGTTGATTTATCGTAACGATCTGCATTGACAAAGGTGAACCCAAAGCATGACAACAGACTAAGAATCCAAGAAGGGAATAACAGGTGAAACCGATTAGGGAGGGGCCAGACAATCACCAGACGCAGGAAACACAGGGGCGGGAAGTAAAGTGATCTGAAACATGGGGAGTTACTTTCAAAATAAAACGAGACAAAAATGGTAACTTAACTAAAGGAAACAGGCGAGACATGACAGTACCCCTCCCTCAAGGGACGGCTCCTGACGGCCCAGGAACTTCAGGATGTTGTCTGTAGAAGTCATTGATAAGAGACTTGTCCACAATAAACGATGATTTAAAGCAATTCTTACCTTTCTGGCATGTCCCTCAGCACTTGGTTAAAATTTGAACATGAACAACTCCGCCTCCCTTCAAAGTCCCACCCTCTTCCCCCTGTCCGACCTCTGATGCTCCCCTCCCTCCTGCCATCCATCCCTGACTCGTGCGGTGAGAGAAGCAGCGCGAGTTAAACGGGTCAATGGAGTCAGAGTCAGAGGCACAGGTAAGTGAAAACTAACCAACAGTAATTAACTACTGCATGTGGAATAAAATAAAATTCCCTCCCTCGTAACGTTTGGTTACCTTTTGTAGTCTGACGAACTACCATTAATGTTACTAGCGTAATTATAGCATTTTGTCGCCTGTTTGTTTACAGTCCAATGCGTCGTTTTTCGGCAGAATTAATATTTTCTTGCTGTCATAACGTCTTACCTTGCCTGAATTGTCCCGGTAACGTTTGTCATTAAATTAGGAGCAGTTGAAGCAGTTTTGTTTACAGGTTAACTTTGTTGAGAACCTGTTTTGTCAGCTAACGGTAGCTAACTTTAGCCCTCGTTCAGACGTTTAGCTTCAACATTTTTTTCTTTTAACTTTATGTTATATAGTCACAAAGTAAAAGGCTCTTTCTTTTTTTAAATTGTGGTGCTTCTTCGAGGAGAGTGTGGTTGGAGATCCCGACTACGACAGCAGCAGCCTACAGCAGGAACCAGCACAGGAGGTGTAAGAGCCCCGAGAAGGGCAGGTCCTTCCAGGGGCTGCCAGGGTAGGAGCAGCAGGGGCCGTGGGATGATGCAGAGTGGGGAATCTGCTGAGGAGAGGCACGGAACCAGCAGACAAGCTGCCCCAAGATCCACAACAAGAGCCGGAGGTCGGAGGGCACGTGGAACTGCTGCACTCAGTCCTGGCGATCTCATCCGAGTCCAGCAGTTTCAACAGGACAGGGTAGCAGCCGAGCGGGTAAAGCAGTACATTATTATAGTCATCATTGTAATGATTCATCTTCTTATTGTTTTTACCAGTACTGCTGTTGTTGTTGTTGTTATGGCTGAGATGTTGAGCAGCTTTTCTATATTTTTGTTGACATTATTGCTCTTGACAACATCTGTTGACATGATTGAGTTTTTGTTTGTTTTGCATTATATAATTGCCTTTGTCTTTTACTCACATAAAGTAATGTTTATTATGCTTTACTTCCATTATGCCCCTTTTTTCATATTCCCACTTCTTCTGAATGAACTGCAGTGAATTGCTAAAATCAATTTTTTTGAAAAACATTTATTATTGTACACAGTTAATTTTTTTTTTTTTTTTTACAGCTGTCTTCTATAACAAATTAGTTATTTGGTCCCAATAAAAAAAGCAAATAAATAACATAAGGCACTTGCAAGATTACTGTTTAGTAATGCAAACAAATCTTTTAGATGTAACATTCAGCTCTTCGTGAGTTCCAGGGGTACCAAGTCTTGGCTGGTGCTGGATGTCCTCCATTACTGTGGGAGTGGTGTACCTTGACAAAGAGTAACAAAAAAAATAGAAACGTGACACAGGATATAAATTGCATAAACTCAAACAGGCTAGATTTTATATAGATCTTAGGCTGCTTTGGCACAGAGTGATGTTATCACAATGTACAGTAAGTGGAGCAAGTGTATGTATCAATTTATCACAATTTAAAATTCACTACTGGTAAATAGTACTTCTTCCCAAGGATGGAAAAAGTCACAAACATAAACAGATCGGTCTTATTTACACAGATGTCAGCTAGCCAGCATTATCTATTAGCCGGAGAAGTCTTCTAGCAATGTGCTGAACTAGCTCTGGTTACTGTACAACCAACCAAGTCAAACGCTACCCCGGAGTTGTAATACTAGAACTGGGTTAATGACAACTTCACAATAAACACTGAGGCTAACGCTGAAGCTAACATCACCGGTAGTGTAACGTTAAACAAACCAAGCTGTGGAGTCAGTTTGTTTACACTACCGGCGCTAACGCTAGGCTAAATTTCCCTGCACAAATAACATAATATTACAGAACGATATTAACTGGTAACTGATGTTATCACATGTAATGTTGTGTTCTAGGATTAGGCAAACTAAAAGTACCTGTCCAGCAGAAACTCCGTGACCATCTCATCTCTTTTTAGTTCCGGATGAAGCTGCATTAGCCTCCTCCATTGCTGGAAAGCAGAGCCAATGTTGACCCACGTCTTGCCTCTTTCCGCATCAAGCTCTTTCTTTATGGCAGCTTTTTGTGAAATAGTCTTCTTTGTCCTGATAATTTTCTCCCCGGGGGGGCAGCTGATGATGGAAGTGGCAGCTCGCCTTGGTCAGTCATTGTCAGTTCTCCGTTCCTTGCTCTCTCTCACAGCTCTGCCAGAGAGGCGCACGACTTGCGAGCCGTGACAGCGGTGCAACTGGGAGGGACGTGGCGACGGATGACAGACAGGAAGCTCGGCAAATCAATTTACTCGGACCGAATAAAATGATTGGTCAGACTTTTATCAGGAATATATGAGAATTAAATATTGATGAGTTTCAACGCCTAGTTGATTTCTTTTACATTTTATTGTGCTATACGCTTATTAGGAGCATTTTATGATTACAAAAGAAAAGTGTAAAAATGCCAGAAAGGTAAGAATTGCTTTAACCCACTGCCGCTCCTCTGGTCCATAACCTTCCCAATCCACCAGGAATTGTTTCCCTCTTCCTCTGTTGCGGACCCCCAGTAGTCTCTTCACCGTGAAGATTTCTCCGCCATCGAGCATACGAGGAGGAGGAGGGGGTCTGGAGTGGGGCACCATGGAGCTTTCCTTTAAAGGTTTCACCCTACTTACATGGAAGGTAGGATGGACCCTCAGAGACAGGGGAAGGCGCAGGTGCACTGCGGCAGGGTTAATCACTTTTCGCAATGGGGAAAGGGCCCACAAACCTGGGTCCCAACTTCTTAGACTTGACGTGGATAGGTAAATCCTTTGTAGAGAGCCATACCCTCTGGCCTGGCTGGTACTCCGGTGCAGATCTCCTCCTACGATTGGCGCTTCTTTTTATCCGGTCCCGGCTTCTTAGAAGGACCCTGCGCACAGCCTCCCAGACCCGATGACACCTCCTGACAAGCGCGTGAGCAGAGGGAACCACCACCTCCTTTTCCGAGTCCGGAAAGAGCGGAGGCTGATATCTGTACACACAGTGGAAGGGAGAGATTCCAGTGGAAGCCGTAGGAAGAGTGTTGTGGGCGAATTCCCCCCACTAGAAGCTTGCTCCAAGAGGCGGGGTTTTGGGCCACCAGGCAGCGCAGACAGGTCTCCAATACCTGGTTCAGGCGTTCAGTTTGCCCGTTGGATTCAGGGTGGTATCCCGACGTGAGGCTGACAGTGGCTCCTATGAGGGAATAAAACTCCTTCCAAAACCGGGTGATGAACTGGGGACCCCGGTCTGAAACAACATTAACAGGAAACTTTTTTACTCGCAAAAAAGAAGCCGGCTCCTGCCGGAGAGGAAGAGGGACGAATCAGCCCCGCCTTCAGGCTCTCTTGAATGTATTTCTCCATAGCCTTTTTCTCCATTCCGGAGATGGAATACAGACGCCCCTTAGGAATGGAAGCACCGGGAATCAATTCAATGGTGCAGTCGTAAGGGGCGATGAGGAGGCAGAGACGTCGCCTTCACCTGACCGAAGACCTCACCTGAATCATGGTACTAGACTGGTACATTGATAAGATCAGGCTTGTCCATAGCAGCTGGGAGAGGAGGAGGGGCTGACGAGCTACGGCCAACGTCAGAACCACCTACCAACGTACTCTGGCAATCAGAAGCAAGACATGATTTATTACATTCCTCTCCCCATCCCATGACAGTACCCTTATTCCAGTCTATGTGAGGGTTATGTTTCTTAAGCCAAGGGAGCCCCAGGACCAGTGAGTGTAATGCTGAGTCAAATAAATGAAAGCTTAAACGCTCACAGTGCTTCCCAATACATAACTTGGCCGGTTCAGTTTTATGTGTCACTTTGAATAGGAGCTTGCCATTTAAGGCGCTAGCCTCAAGGGGTCTATCCAATAATTCAGTCCTTAGCCCCAGAGTCTTAGCCAGATCCCATGCCGTGAGGCATTCATCCGCCCCGGAATCAATAAGAGCCCCTTTCCTCAAAGTAGTGTTTTTAACCATGATCAGTACCTCAGTCAAGATGCGAGGAGGAAAATCCTCAGACGTGGTCTGGCTCATCAGTGTCCTCCTCCTCACTGACAAGCCCCGCCTTTTACCGGACACTTGACGAGACGGTGTCCCGCCTCCCCACAGTAGAAGCATCGACCCTCCTGAAGACGTCGCTGTCGCTCCTCTGCCTATAGCTGGGTTCGTCCCAGTTGCATGGGTTCCTCCGCAGAGGCAGATGGCACAGGACGCAGCCAAGCCGGGGACGGCAGGCTGTCTCCCATCCGGAACGAGTGCCCCTCGAGGCGAAGAGAGAATGGTGTAGCCCTCCTCTTCTCCCTCTGGCGGTCCCAGAGACGATTGTCCACCCTAATGGCCATGGCGAGGAGGGAGTCCAGGTCCTCTGGCAGGTCCAGCAGTGCCAACAGATCCTTTACCGAATCTGAGAGTCCATTTAAAAAGGCGTCGAACAGAGCCGGACCATTCCAGCCGCTGTCCGCTGCTGATGTACGAAAGTCAGTAGCATAGTCAGCCACAGTTCTGGTACCTTGTGTCTTTCGCGTCAGCGCTCTGGCCGCTTCCCGTCCCGGAGACGTATGATCAAAAATCTTTCTCAAGGCGTCCATGAATAATTCAGGAGATCCACACACCGAAGAGTTCCAATCCCACTCTGCCGTTGACGTAATAAAGGCCACTCTGGATCGTGGGGCGGGAAAAGCTGTAGGGTTCATTTCAAAATGTAAATTACACTGAACCAAAAATGATCTGCACAGATCAGAGTCACCTGAGAATTTCTCTAATCGGGGCGGCATGGCAGGAAGGACCGTGGGAGCAGCGATGATGGTGCTGGAGGTTTCCAAGATGGTCGGGGTGGCCTTCAATTGAGTTACCAGGTCTTGAATCTGTTTCTCCAACCAACTAACATGAGAGGTAACCGCCTCCTTGAACTCGTTCTGCTGTGCTGAAAGTTCCTTAACTTCCCTCTTAATGAACGAGACCTGCTCCTCCTGTTGTTCCATCATCTGCCTGTGAGAGCTCCCTGATTCTTTCCACTTACTAGTGTCGGCTGGAATCCAAGTAAATAATAAATATTCCTTTTACCATAAATTCAATAAACAAAACACAAGAAATATCAAGAAAGCCTGAACTCAACCTGATATCACAACCTGACTTCTGGTAACCGAAATTCTCTCAAAAAGGAAAAATCACTCTTTAAAAGGGGAAAACTCTAATCTAGAAACGAAACACCTAATCTAATAAGGAAATGAAAATCACTCAAAAGAGGATATCTAGACTTAATAAATAAACAAAGAAAATCTCAATACTGGCAAAACGCAGAAACAAAAAAATAGTCTATCTAATCTAGAACTCTCACCGATCTGACTTGGAACATGAACATGAACATGGAACATGGATCAAGGAAATTGCTGGGACGACTGACATGAAGACAAGTATGAACTGGCACAGGACAAAGGGAGACGCCACAATTTAAACATGAGGAAGGGAATGACAGGTGAAACCGATTAGGGAGGGGCCAGACAATCACCAGACGCGGGAAACACAGGGTTACTGTCAAAATAAAACAGAAAATGACAAAACATGAAAGAACGAGACAAAAATGGTAACTTAACTAAAGGAAAATGACGAGACATGACATTTATATGCTAATATAAATGTTTTCTATATATTTCTCACAAAAACATTGTGGTAATATAATAAGATGAGATCTGGTTAAAACTCCATTTGTGACGACCTCAAGACAGAACTCTTCCTTTAGAGAGCAGTTGCTTTGTCCTTGCTTTTTTGTGATTAACAAGATTTTAAGATTTATGCAGTATGTCAGAGCATTGAGCGCATTTTAAATTTCTCATCAGCTCTTATTAACTTGGCTTTATGTCTATTCCTATTGATCTAATTTGACAGGAAAAAACACCCCTCAAAGTGACATGACAATAAAGGACTGCTCTGGGTAAACATTTTAAAGCATAATAGCTTCTTGATTTAGACTATTACTCAACTCATTGTTTTACCTTTTATTTCCTTTGTGTTGTCACAGATTTTCCCAGGGATTGAGGATGCGCCAAACTGACATGTTGCACGACGGGATCGCTTGAGGTACACGAACACTGTCCAAAATGAGCAAGAAACTGCAAATGAGTGCAATGAGAAGAAAGACAGGACAGCAACTTGGTGGTTCCTATGATTTGTGATGATAGATGAAAGCAACTTCTGCCACAAATGGAAGGTGTTTGTTCTCTTATAATATATTACGATTTACTACTACTATTTTTATATAATTCTCAGGACTTTGTGTGCAGTTGTCATACTTTTGAAATAATATTTTTTCATGATATTGCCAATTGTAGGCTGTATCTTTCATTTAACTACTGAGGCCTGTACTGTGAAGCCAGTTCAACATACCTAGGATCTCTTCTCATTATCTGGCTTCACTAACTTTAACATCTGATGATGCTTAGCAGTCACACAACGGTTATAAACTTGGCAAACTCAACCCAGGGTTTCCCCAATTTAGCCATGGGCACGTTCAAATAAAAGGGGCGGTATCTGCAGAATCTGACAAATCGCAAACATGGAGCAGTCTCCTGACAGCAGAGCGGCATATCTCACAAATGAAGAGCCAACTATAATATGAAATAAATACGAAGAATTTAAACATAATTCAGGCTAAAAGCAACACAGTTGCAGCTGCTAAATGCTGGAAGTACAGTGGACAAAAAAAAATCACTGACTGTGTGAATTGATTGATTTTATTTGATGATTAAAAACACATGGAACCTACAAATCACCAAGGATTTAAACACAACACAGCTTACCATTTAGAGACCATTTTGGTCCTCTAGTGTAACACTTAACACACCACAAGATAAAGCAACACAATGTGTAAAGTAATAGGCTATAATATCACTGCCCCATCTAGGCTATAGCACAAGTAGATCTGACTATTATTACATTTGCGTATTCCATTAAACGACTTACATGTATTCTTATGGCGTGTATGACAATTTTTGCCATTCCGGCAGTGTGAATCGGACTCTGGAGCAAAAAAAACATATATGACACATACAAAAACATAATTTTAAGCAGAAGGGAGGCTTATTTTAATTTTATGAGTGCAACAAGTACAAAGCTTTGCCCTCATATTAATTACATTCTCTAAAATATGAACATATTTTAGCGCAGCAGAAACAATAGGTGCGTCTCCCCATCTGTGCGAATTTACACATGAGGCTCAGGCACAGCAGCGTAACTTCATTGATTATTTAAATCTCCACACGCCGACGGGATCTAATGTAATACATCAAGAAAATTGATTGGTCAGTAGGCAGTGCTCCGGTGCAGGTTAGATTTGCAGCCTAAGTTACCATGGAAATTAGCCCTGGTAAGAAGTGAACCCGTGCCATAACTGTGAGGGAAATTCTCCTCTTGAAGATAATTTGCTGAAAAACTGACAAACCAATGTTATGAATCAAATCTTTACTTACATTTTACATGCAGCATGGAGAAAAGCACAGAAGTTCTCTGCCTTTCAGTCAAAATGTTCAAGCTTATATACATTGTCAAAAACCCATCCCATGACTTCTCAAACACATACCCAAATGGTACTCTAAACAGGTGATTAGCCCTCGTAAGCCAGATAGCATCATAAAATAAATCCCCTCCCCCCATATAACTCTAGATTGATGATACCTGGAAAATTCCCACATTCCCTCCTTTTAAACATCTCAAAGTGGGAATTGTAATACATTTCACATAACACAACCCATTAAAAGACAATCATTTTGGTTTAAAATTATATGAATTAGCAAAAAATTCTACACAATACAACACAAAAAACTACAATCACACTACAAATAATACCATAGAAAAGAGTACACCAACAATAGCAACATTTGACTAAACAGTTCTTTTGACACAATTTATACTCGTCTTCTTCTGGGGTCTCCAGACACTGCGGTGCTGACATGCCAATGCCACTTCCCTCTGTGCCCTCTTGCACCCTTAGTGACATCAGTCCATTTCCGCCCACATTTGATGGGTCGGGTGTATGCATATCAGTATAAATGAAATCAGTTTGGCTTTTGAATGCAAGTGGATCAGTTTGCAGTGTGGTGGTTGTAAGTATATGAGGACGTTTGAAGTCAAATCATTGGTAGTCTGAGAGTCCTAAAACTTTCTTAAGTCAGTCAATGCTGTTTCTGTCAAGTCAAGTCCAAGTCAGATCGTCTTTCCTGATTAGTCATGCTGTACAGGGGTAGGGAGATCTAAGCAAAATCAGAAATCCATGGACGGCAATAGCCTGCTAAGCCTAAAAAGAGCTGTGTTTGTTTATTCGTGCACGGTTTTGGAACATCCAAGAGATCCTGGATGCACTCTGGACCCAATTTACCCTCCGGAGTGATGATATGGCCAAGGTAACACACTAATAGCGCAACAAGCTGCAACAACAACACTGTGTCACCTTGATAATACTCTTGTGTAGGGAAAACACACCAAGAGGTCATCAACATACTGAAGAAGTGAGCGGCCACACATTGGCTTTCAATATATAACACCTAGCATTGAATGTGGAAGCACTGTGAGTCAGGACAAAAAGGAATGCTTAATATGCATTTGCCAAATCAATCACAGAACACCTGTGAAAGGTGCCATTGTGGAATGCCCTAATTCACATCCTTCTCTAAGTGTGTGTGTGTGTGTGTGTGTGTGTGTGTGTGCGCGTGTGCATGTCTGTGTGTGTGTGTGTGTGTTTGTGTGTGATACTTTCCTTGAAGTCTTCGATGTGGACCCCATCTCCTTCTGTCTCTCAGTATGCAAGACTTGTGTCCTAACAGTTGCTGCCATGGACTGTCCACCAACACTTCTGGATCCCAGTGGCTGTGTGCTTCTCCTCCTGTTGGCCTTGACTCGGGATTTAGGATCATCATGGGCAGTTGTTTGCACAGTCCCTTTGTCCCTTATCTCCGCAACCAATAATCAAAAGATGCTGCTAATGGAGACTTTATGAGAGGAACAAGGTTAGTTTTTGTCTCTTTAGGGATCAAATGAAGTTTGGACAGGTCAGGGTATACAGTTGCCCCTTCCCCCTCCTGCTCAGGGTCCTCATGAGTCTGCTCAGCTGTTGGGGGATGTGTCTTGTGACCAGGAGGGGCTGCAGGCATGGAGACAGCATATGGAGGTGGGAGAGCCCTATCTCTTACCCTACATTTGTTTTTCTCTCTCTGTTTTTCATATACACTTCCATCTTTTGTTTTACCATCAAACCAGCTAATGACCTCGCTTCCCTTTCTGCCCACTTTTGGAAACCTTGCCAATCCATTTGTTTCTTCCCCTGTTCTCTTTCTTCTAAACATACTCTACACCTTCTTAAACAATCAGTACTCAATGTGCCAATTAAAGGGAAAACAAATCCTGCGTGATATGATGCTAAAGTGGAACATCCTTAACCACATTTTTTCCCCATTTGTCTACCATCAATTTAGCAGGACCTGAAAGAAGGTAAAGGTTTTAATTTCCCTGTTTTGTTCCCCATGGTGTAACAGACTCAGTAGGACAGCTGTGCTTGCATGTTCAATAAGCTTATCAGCCACACAAAATTCCCAGTCACACCGATCTTCCCATAGAAGAATGGTTGGATCTTATCAAGCATACACTACCTTTGGGTAACTTATTCAGCCAGGTGGTTTGTACGACACATTCGTACCGAGCAACGCACCTTTGTAGTACAGATGAATATGTACTAGACACTGAATGAGCGACCATAAAGTTTATTTATTGTACTTTATATATTTCTTATATTCTTCGATCATACGCCCATTTTATCACAATGTGCTATACCCTTATAATGTGCTATATTATTATATTATCATTAGGTTGCAACAAACATACACTGCTCAAAAAAAGTTAAGGGAACACTTAATCGTCACATTATAACACCAAGTCAGTTAAACTTCAGGGATATCAATCTCTCCATTTAGGAAGCACGAGTGATTGTGAATCAATTTCACCTGCTGTGGTGCAAATTAAAGAGACAACAGGTGCAATGGAGAGGCAAAAGCAAGACAACCCCCAAAAAGGGAATGGTTTTGCATGCGGTGGCCACAGACAGTTGCTCTCTCCTTTCTGACTGATTCTTCTTTAGTTTTGTGTTCTGCTAGTGTCCTTGTCACTACTGGTAGCATGAGGCAGAACCTGCAGCACAATCAGGTTGCACGGGTACTCCAGCTCCTCCAGGATTGCACATCCATACGTGCGGTCGCAAGAAGGTTTGCTGTTTTTCCCAGCACAGTCTCAAGAGCATGGAGGAGGTACCAGGAGACCGGTTGTTACACGAGGAGAGCTGGACAGGGCCATAGAAGAGCATCAACCCAGCAGCAGGACCGATATTTGCTACTTTGTGCGAGGAGGAACAGGAGGAGCACTGCCAGAGCCCTACAAAATGACCTCCAGCAGGCTACTGGCTTGCATGTTTCTGACCAAACTGTCAGAAACAGACTCTATGAGGGTGGCATGGGGGCCTGACGTCCTCTAATGGGACCTGTGCTCATAGCCCAGCACTGTGCAGCTCCATTAGCCTTCACCAGAGAACACCAGAATTGCCAGGTCCGCCATTGGCGCCCCGTTCTCTTCATAGATGAGAGCAGGTTCACACTGAGCACATGTGGCAGACGTGAAAGAGTCTGGAGATGGTGTGGTGAACGTTATGCTGCCTGTAACATCATCCAGCATGACTGGTTTGGCAGTGGGTCAGTGATGGTTCAGGGAGGCATTTCCTTGGAGGGCCGCACAGACCTCCATGTCATAGCCAATGGTACCCTGACTGCTGTTAGGTACCGGGATGATATCCTCCAAGCAATTGTTAGACCTTATGGTGGTGCAGTGGGCCCTGGGTTCCTCCTGGTGCCGGACAATGCCCGGCCTCATGTGGCCAGAGTGTGAAGGCAGTTCCTGGATGACGAAGGCATTGATGACATTGACTGGCCCTCTCATTCCCATGACCCAAATCCAACTGAGCACCTATGGGACATTATGTATCGGTGCATCAGACGCCGCCAAGTACCACCACAGAGTGTACGGGAGCTCACTGATGCGCTGATCCAGGTCTGGGAGGAGATCCCCCAGGACACCATCTGCCGACTCATCAGGAGCATGCCCAGACATTGTCGGGACTGTGTATGGGCATGTGGGGGCCATAAACACTACTGAGTCACATCATGAGTTGCCATGATGATATTCACGCAAGTTGGATCAGCCTGTGATTTCAATTTTTTACTCTTTTTACTTTTACTATTTTGGGTGTGATTTTGAATCCAACCCTCAATGGGCTGATGATTTTGGTTTCCATTGACTGTTGTTACATCATTTTGTTCTCAACAAATTATACAATGTACATCAGTGAAGATTTTCAACTTAAATTATACGTTCATCAAGATCTGATGTTTGCTGAAGTGTTCCCTTAATTTTTTTAAACAGTATATTTAACTTCTATGAGGATTATCTAGAACTCCTCCACCCTTTCAGTTTTTTTTTATTTTCTTGATTCCCCTTGTCAGTTCTAACAGCCTTTTTTTTTCTGGAATTACACAGAACTGGTCTACAATAACCTCAAAGGATTTATATGCTAACAGGTTTCTGCTCCCCCAAGGAAATCCGTCAGAGAAATACAACCATCCGTTAGTTTCACAGCCGCTTGTCTGGAATTACATTAAACTAGTTTCCAATACCACAGGAATTACAAGGAAACAGTTGTCCTTAAACACAGAAATTACACAGGTACGATCAAGAAAATGATTCATAACACTGTACTAACCCAAAAAAAAAAAAGATGGACCATCCGCTGTCGGAAACCCTTGTCTGACTTCAGGCGGGTTCCTTCACCCTTTGTGGGGAGGTCACCCTGAGTCTGCTAAACAGACCCCTGCCGGCACTTTACCCTCAGTCCAGACTCAGGTGTCGATCAGCGTCCATCCCACATCCATCCCACTTCTGACACCAAATGTGAGGGAAATTCTCCTCTTGAAGATAATTTGCTGAAGAACCGACAAACCAATGTTCTGAATCAAGTCTCTTACATTTTACATGTAGCATGGACAGAAGTACAGAAGTTAATTAAATCATCATGAGTCATGCATTAGTCAAGCATTACTTTAGTATATAAATTGTACCATTAAAGAAAATTCTCATCTTTCTCAGAGGCACAGTCTGTGTCGTTATCAACAAAATTACTTTGACAAAGCAATCAAATCTGTTAGCTGCAGAATACACAAAGTGTATGGATAGTTTAATTTTTTTTTTTTTACATATTTCACTGTTATATAAAATTTGCTTATTGCTGCTTTAAGAAAATAAGACAACTATTTTCAGGAAAAGACAATTTGCTGAGAAACCCTGCATGTTTTTTTATTTGTGGTTGAATTGCTCTCTACTTTCCTTCTGAGAGCCAAAAACCTCTCAATCCCCTGACTGGTCATCAATCGATCAATCAATCAAATTTTATTTGTATAGCGCCAAATCATAACCAGGGTTATCTCGAGACACTTTACAGAAAGAGCAGGTCTAGACCGACTCTTTGTTAAGTTATTTAAAGAGAGGCCCAACATCAATCCACCATGAGTAGCACTTAGCAATTCGGCACATTGGCAAGGAAAAACTTCCTTTTAACAGGCAGAAACCTCGAGCAGAACCAGACTCATGTTGAACAGCCATCTGCCTCGACTGGATGGGCCGAAAATGGGATAGAAGGAGATGCAGGATAGAGACAGGCAAAGAGAGCAACAACAACATATGTTCTTGTTACCACAACAACATATGTCCTTGTTACATGAACAACAACAGACACATACTTATGGTTGCAATGCCAATAATAGTGGTAGACTAGGGTGAAGATTGGCTAAATAAATAAATAAATAAATAAATTAGCGAGAGAAGCAGAGTAATGATAAAGGCTGAGGTAATCGTAATTGTAACAGTTGAAGTCAACAGGTCTACTATTAGCATTAGCAGCAACAATAATGATACTATGGGGAAGGCTGATGTTAGTAGTTGTTGCAGTCGAGCAGGTCCACAGCAGCAGGTGGTCTGCAGCAACGATCCTCAGGAACCTTCAAGACAAGGGAGCACAAGAACTCCCGGGAAGATATGTGGTTAGTAATGTTAATGGGACCAGAAGATACAGAGTTAATGAGCTGCATTAATATGACAGAGAGAGAGAGAGAGTCAGAGAGAGAGTCAGAGAGAGAGGAAGAGAGAGAGAGAGAGAGAGAGAGTCAGAGAGTCAGAGAGAGAGAGAGAGAGAAGCTTGGTGTGTCAGATCCCCCCGGCAGTCTAAACCTATAGCAGCATAACTATGGGCTAGTCCAAGCCTGAGCCAGCCCTAACTATAAGCTTTATCAAAGAGGAAAGTTTTAAGTCTACTCTTAAAAGAAGAGAGGGTGTCTGCCTCCCGGACCTTGACTGGTAGATTGTTCCAGAGGAGGGGGGCCTGGTAATTGAAGGCTCTACCTCCAACACTACTCTTAGAGACTTTAGGTACCACAAGCAGGCCTGCATCCTGGGAGCGCAATGTTCTAGAGGGGTAATATGGCACTATGAGCTCTTTAAGATATGATGGTGCCTGACCATTAAGAGCTTTGTAAGTAAGAAGAAGGATTTTAAATTCTATTCTAGATTTTACAGGAAGCCAGTGCAGAGAGGCTAATACAGGAGAGATGTGCTCTCTCTTCCTAGTTCTTGTCAGCACACGTGCTGCAGCATTTTGTACCAGCTGCAGAGTTTTTAGTGACTTATTAGGGCAGCCTGATAGTAACGAGTTACAATAATCCAACCTGGAAGTAACGAATGCATGGACTAGTTTTTCTGCATCGTTTTGAGACAAGATGTGTCTGATTTTTGCTATGTGACTGGTGTCAGGAATGTTTAGCCAGTGCATTTCAGACAATCCAAGTGTCATGGTGTTTTAAGGAAAGACTTGATGCTTTTCAAAGTAAAGCGGCACCTCTCAGATTCTGTTTTTTTGTGAAGACTCTGAGAAAGTGCTCTTTTGGTTAGTGTCCATAAAACACTGCAGAGGCATTGCTTTGCTGCTGCAGAATTCACTCTTCTCATAAGTATGGTACAATTCTGTTCTGAGCTCTGCCTTGTTCAACATGGAGCATACGCTACTCTTTCAAGAGCTGCATCAGGCAACCTCATACAGTGTAGTTGAAACAATTCTCCATGCAACAGAGTGTTGCGCTAACAAGGTGCTGGCATGCACCAGGATAGTATCACATACCTGTAAAAGATACATCAACATCATTCATCAGCTAACATTTGAAATAAAGCTTTGATGAAAACATGCATAAATCCAAGTCAGGCATATGACTGCTTAAACTTAACATAACATAATTATTAACTTTACAGTATGTGTAAAGGTGGTCAGTCATCCAGGTCATTGCTTGTGACCTCTACTTCCTCGACCTGGATGACAAAAGTAGAAAATGCTAATATAAATTGCAGATCGCCTTCAGTGCTGAAACACTGATATATATATACATATATATATATATATATATATATATATCACAGCTTACCTTTGAAGCTGGCCTCTGTTCTCCTGAATCCATCATCCTCTGTCATTATATGGCCTGGTCCTGCTATTGAGGTGCACTCTCCCCTAACAGAGAGAAAAGGGAGGGCCTGAAAGAAAAAACAAAAAATGTAATATAATTAAATTATGTTTTTCTTTGGTCAGCAACAACCTGTTCAGATTTCCCGACTCCCTCGAATGCATCAGAAATTATCCATCCGATCTCCGTTCAACAAAGGAGCATTTTCAAAGTTGTTTCTTCACCTCTTGAGAACAGACCTGACAAAGCTTAATTTTACTTCTTACAGATCTGCATCATGATGTTGAACTTTCGGCAAAAGTAAGACCCGTTATTTACAAGACTTTAAAAAAACATCAAAGGCTATAATACAAAAAACACTGCAGACTCGCAGCACAGAGAGGGGCATAACTGCTGTGCAGGCGCTCAGAGGGAGGGAGCGGGTGATCATGCACTGAAGTGATGACGTGATATGAAACTTTGTTTGATCATGAAGCCTGATGATCCTCTAAACAACCATTGACACGACGTCATGCTTGTGCAGAGCTCTATTGCGCCCCCAATAACAATTGAAACTACAGCTAAAGTTCCGTTCCACTACCGTACATTACAATCAAGTCCGGACCAATAACCTTCGGGGCTAGGATCAAAACATCCGGGGCATTCATCAGATGTCAGATGGAATATATTTCCATTCCTCTGTGCACTTGTCCTGTGTATGGGGCCCTATTGTCCACCTGGCGCAAAGCGCCAAAGCGCGCAACGCAAGTGTCATTGCTATCTCTAACCCAGACCAACAAAAACCTGGTCTAAAGTCTAAAGTATATGGCACAATCTGTGTTTGCTTTTCAGATTTTTCATCGACAGCTTGCCGATTCCCTCTCCCTCCACCCAGGGAGTGGCGCCTCCACCCAGAAGTGGCGCACACAATCTGGGGCCTCTTTGGCCGAGCAGAGGTGGATCTCTTTGCCTCAGAGATGTCGACCCACTGCCCCCTCTGGTTTTCCCTGGCAGAGGCAACGAGCCCCCTGGGCCAAGACGCACTAGCCCACCCTTGGCCAGAAGGTCTTCTGTATGCTTTTCCGCCGCTTCCTCTGATTTGGCCAACACTTCAGAGAGTACTTCAAGAGAGTCACAGGATGTTACTAGTGGCCCCATTCTGGCCAGTAAGGACACGGTTCCCTCTGCTGCACAGACTCTGTCGCAGCATGCCGTGGTGCCTCCCCGAATGGACAGACTTGCTGTCTCAACTGGGTGGTCGGATCTGGCATCCCAACCCTCAACGCCTCAAACTGTGGGTTTGGCCACTGGAGGGCCCGAACCACTGCTGAGCAGCTGCGTGGACCCTGTCAGGCAGACCATCATGAATGCCAGAGCACCATCCACCCGTCTGCAGTATGACAACAGGTGGAAACTTTTCTCTGACTGGTGTATCGGCCGGAGGGAAGACCCAGTCCTCTGCTCTGTGCCTACTGTCCTGGAGTTCCTACAGTTCCTCCTGGATGATGGGCGGTCTCCTTCTACTCTTAGAGTGTATGTGGTGGCAATATCATGTAGACACGCTAGAATCGACAATGGCACAGTAGGGGTCACAATCTAGTGTCCCTCTTTCTTGGGGGGGCTCGAAGGTTGCACCCCCCGAGAGTTCCAAGAACTCCACCATGGGACCTACCTCCGGTGCTGGACTCCCTTTGCCAGCCTCCTTGTGAGCCCTTGGCACGGGCAGAATTGAAGTGGGTGTCATGTAAGACCGCATTCCTACTGGCCATTATTTCAGCTAAGCGCGTCAGCAAGTTAAACGCCCTGTCAGTAAGTGCCTCATGACTGAGGTGGAACTCGGACGGTTCAGGTGTCACTCTGTGGCCGAACACAGCATTCCTTCCGAAAGTGCTGGCACGTTCGCACCTCAACCAGCCTTTACAGCTGGCACAGATTAGCCCCCCACCAGGAGAGGGCGGAGACAAGCCGGAACTGCTGTGCCCAGTCCGGTCCCTGAGAGCCTATATTGCAGCTACCGCTGGCATTCGACAGTCAGAGCAGCTTTTTCTCTGCCATGGCGGCCGTAATAAGGGTTACGCTCTCTCGAAACAGCGTCTCTCCCACTGGATTGTGGATGTGATTGGGCATGCATATGGGACTAGTAATCGTCCCCTGCCACCCAGTGTCAACTGCCACTCTACTGGGAGCGTTTCCACGTTGTGGGCTGCCCTGAGGGGAGTACCCCTGGAAGCTATATGTGCCACTGCCCCATGGGCATCGCCAAACACATTCTCCAGGTTCTACAGGGTAAATGTGGCCACTCCCCATCCACTGGGGGTGAACCTCCGCCGGAGTCCTCCAATCCTGCTCAATGAGGTAGGTAAGCAGGAGGATTCCTTGTGACTTTGCTGGTATAAGTCATTCAGTGCTTTTAAGCACCGCCTCTGGTGGTCAGCAGGGATGACATAGAACGAAAGTTACAGATGTAACTACGGTTCTACGAATCCAGAATGACCGCCAGAGTACTCAGTCACTCAGAATCCGCGTCCCTCGACAAGATTCTGTAGGAACAGAACCCTGGACGTCACCGGAAAATATAACCTTTCTCGGGTCATCCAGGGGTCACTAGTGACATTGTTGGTATACATACTCGAACTGCACATGCGTGAAGGGAATATTCAGTGCTTTAAGCACCGCCTCTGGCGGTCATTCGGGATTCATAGAACTGTAGTTACATCAGTAACTTTCGTTTTAATACGAGACTGTCTTTCAGTTATGTTTGCAGTTGCAGTGGCTGTATACTATTATTTGGTACCACATTGTCATTATTCAGTGTGTGTGAGACTGTACAGTTATCATGATTGCTTTTTTTTTTAAATGGTGTTTAAAACATACCATGAAGGATGATTGTATTGATTGTTATTTCAAATTTGTTAGGGTGTTTTGGGGAAAACTGACAGCCCTTTTTAGCTATGCAATACGTTTAACAGGGAGAAGACCTTATATGTTTTTATATATTTTTACAACTTCAGCATTGTCACTGAAACGCAGCCCGTGCCAGATATGACGTGTTTTCACAAAGCTTGTGGGAATTATGAAAATAAAGTGTTGGTTTTGAAAATTAAATTGACGTTTCTCTATCCAGCCCACAGACAACTCTTTAAGCAAGCCCCCCCAGTAAATAAGACTATTATAGTGTGGAATGAAGAGACTGATCTAGTGCTTCAGGGCTGCTTTGGGAGTACAGACTGGGATGTTTTTAAACCTGCTGCTTTGATAGAGGACTCTAATGTGGACTTGGAGGAATATGCTTCAGCTGTAACTAGCTATATCTGCACATGTGTTAACAGCATTGTTCCCAACAAACGCTGCAAGACATACCTTTATCAGAAACCCTGGATTAAGTGTGAAGTAAGGTCCATGCTACGTGCTCGCTCCACTGCATTTTTTATCAGGTGATGCTGAGGATTACAAAAAAGCCAGATATGACCTGCATAGATCCATCAGCAAAGCCAAGGGACAATACAAACTGAAGCTGGAGGGATACTACACCACTGCAGATCCCCAGCGCATCTGGCAAGGTCTGCAACACATCACAGACTACAAGCAGAGGAGTGCGGAGACCACAACCAGCCAAGTCACGCTGCCAGAGGAGCTGAACGGGTTCTACGCTCGATTTGGGGCCCTCAAAACCGACCAAAGGAGGGGGATTCTGGCCATAGAGGGCACACAGGACACACCACTCTCTGTGTCATGGATGGAGGTGTGCACGACTCTGAAGAGAACAAACCCACGGAAGGCAGCCGGTCCAGACAACATCTTCGGGCGTGCACTTAAGGTCTGCTCAACAGAGCTGGCTGATGTGCTGGCAGACATTTACAGCCTGTCCCTCGCTCAGGCCTCTGTGCCTGTCTGCTTTAAGTCCACCATCATCGTGCCCCTCCCAAAGTAGAGCACACTGACCTGCCTTAATGA
The DNA here is from genome assembly GCF_022749685.1 of Semicossyphus pulcher. Taxonomy (NCBI): domain Eukaryota; kingdom Metazoa; phylum Chordata; class Actinopteri; order Labriformes; family Labridae; genus Semicossyphus; species Semicossyphus pulcher. The sequence goes on from NW_027211748.1 coordinate 541,779, forward strand.
CTATCGTCCCGTTGATATTCACTGACTACAGCTCAGCATTCAACACGGTCATATGACACAGACTACCTGAGAAACTCCTCACCCTTGGACAGACAACCTCCCTCTGTAACTGGGTGCTGAATTTCAGGCATAAGAACTGTAAGCACAGGGACCCCCCGGGGTATGTGTGCTGAGTTCCCTAATATACACCCTCTTAACATATCATCAATCAAATCAATCAAATTGTATTTGTATAGCGCCAAATCATAATCAAAGTTATCTCAAGACACTTTACAAAAAGACCAGGTCTAGACCGATTCTTTTTCATGTTATTTAAAGAGAGGCCCAACATGAATCACCATGAGTAGCACTAGCAATATTCGGCACATTGGCAGAAAAACTTCCTTTTAAACCTTCCTTTTTTTTTAGAAACCTCGAGCAGAACCAGACTCATGTTGAACAGCCATCTGCCTCGACTGGATGGGCCGAGAATGGGATAGAAGGAGATGCAGGACAGAGACAGGCAAAAAGAGAAACACCAACATATGTTCTTGTTACAACAACAACATATGTCCTTGTTACATGAACAACAACAGACACATACTTATGGTTACAATGCCAATAATAGTGGTACGCTAGTGTGAAGATTAGCAAAAAAATAATACATTAGCGAGAGAAGCAGAGTAATGATAAAGGCTGTAGTAATCGTAATTGTAACAGTTTAAGTCAACAGGTCTACTATTAGCATTAGCAGCAACAATAATGTTATTATGGGGAAGACTGATGTTAGTAGTTGTTGCAGTCGAGTAGGTCCACAGCAGCAGGTGGTCTGCAGCAACGATCCCCAGGAACCTTCAAGACAAGGGAGCATGAGAAATCCCGGGAAGATATATGGTTAGTAATGTTAATGGGACCAGAAGATACAGAGTTAATGAGCTGCATTAATATGACAGAGAGAGAGGGAGAGAGAGGGAGTGGTAGAGAGACAGAGAGACAGAGAGGGAGAGAGAGAGAGAAAGGAGCTTGGTGTCAGATCCCCCCGGCAGTCTAAACCTATAGCAGCATAACTATGAGCTTGTCCAAGCCTGAGCCAGCCCTAACTATAAGCTTTATCACAGAAGAAAGTTTTAAGTCTACTCTTAAAAGAAGAGAGGGTGTCTGCCTCCCGGACCCTGACTGGTAGATTGTTTCAGAGGAGGGGGGCCTGGTAATTGAAGGCTCTACCTCCCACACTACTCTTAGAGACTTTAGGTACCACAAGCAGGCCTGCATCCTGGGAGCGCAATGTTCTAGAGGGGTAATATGGCACCATGAGCTCTTTAAGATATGATGGTGCCTGACCATTAAGAGCTTTGTAAGTAAGAAGAAGGATTTTAAATTCTACTCTAGATTTTACAGGAAGCCAGTGCAGAGAGGCTAATACAGGAGAGATGTGATCTCTCTTCCTAGTTCTTGTCAGCACACGTGCTGCAGCATTTTGTACCAGCTGAAGAGTTTTTAGTGACTTATTAGGGCAGCCTGATAGTAACGAGTTACAATAATCCAGCCTGGAAGAAACGAATGCATGGACTAGTTTTTCTGCATCGTTTTGAGAAAGGATGTGTCTGATGTTTGTTGCGAAGATGAAAGAAGGCTGTCCTTGATATTTGTTTTATGTGGGAGATGAAGGACATATCCTGATCAAATAGAACTCCCAGATACCTAACAGTAGTGCTGGATGCCAGGCTGATGCCATCTAGGGCAGCTATATCATTAGAGAAAGAATCTCTCAGGTGTTTGGGGCCGAGCACAATAACTTCAGTTTTGTCTGAATTAAGTAGCAGAAAGTTTCTAGTCATCCAGATCTTTATGTCCTTAAGGCATGCTTCTAGTTTAGATAGCTGATTGGTTTCGTCTGGCTTCATTGATAAGTATAATTGAGTATCATCTGCATAACAATGAAAATTAATGGAGTGTTTCCTCATGATATTACCCAGAGGAAGCATATATAAAGTGAAAAGAATCGGTCCGAGCACAGAACCTTGTGGAACTCCATGACTAACTTTGGTGTGCATAGAGGACACATGAACATTAACAAACTGAGATCGACCTGATAAATAAGATTTAAACCAACTTAATGCAGATCCTGTAATGCCATTTTTCTGTTCTAGTCTCTGTAACAGGATGTGATGGTCTATCGTGTCGAAAGCGGCACTAAGATCTAACAGGACGAGTACAGAGAGAAGTCCTCTGTCTGAAGCAGTAAGTAGATCATTTTAAACGCTCACAAGGGCTGTCTCAGTGTTGTGGTGGACTCTAAATCCTGACTGAAAGTCCTCAAATAAACTGTTGTTATGAAGAAAGTCACAAAATTGATTAGCGACTGCTTTCTCAAGGATCTTTGAGATAAAAGGAAGGTTAGATATAGGTCTATAGTTAGCTAAGGTGCCTGAATCTAGGGTAGGCTTTTTAAGAAGTGGCTTAATTACAGCTAGTTTAAAAGACTGGGGTACATAGCCAGTCGATAGAGACATATTGATCATATCTAGTAAAGAAGTGCTAATTGAGGGAAAGACTTCCTTAAGCAGCTTGGTTGGAATCGGGTCTAAAAGACAGGTTGATGGTTTAGACGAAGATATCGGAGAATTTAGCTCAGGAAGGTCAATTGGAGAGAAACAGTCAAGGTAAACATCAGGTTTTTGAGCAGTTTCCAAAGATACATCTGCACCAGTTAACGGCAGGAGGTTACAAATTTTGTCTCTAATCTTTAGGATTTTGTCATTAAAGAAGCTCATGAAATCATCACTGCTGAGGCCTATAGGAATACTTGGCTCAGTGGAGCTGTGACTCTGTCAGCCTGGCTACAGTGCTTAAAAGGTCCCTGGGATTGTTTTTATTTTCTTCTATGAGAGAGGAGTAGTAGACACCTCAAGCATGCCGTAGGGCCTTCCTGTATATATTAAGACTATTTTGCCAGAGTAAACGAGACTCTTCTGTTTTGGTGGATCGCCACATTCTTTTTGTTAACTGGAGAGTCGTCGGTTAATAGGACATCAAATGTTACTAAATAGTGATCTGATAAAAGAGGATTTTGTGGAAAGACAATTCAGTTTTCGGTTTCAAGGCCATAAGCTAGAACAAGGTCGAGGGTGTGGTTAAAGAGGTGAGTAGGCTGGTTTACACTTTGAGTGAAACCAATAGAGTCCAAAAGGGACATCAATGCCATGCTAAGACCATCATTATCAACATCTTCATGAATATTGAAGTCCCCTACAATAATTATTTTATCTGAACTCAGGATTAAATCCGATAAAAACTCTGAGAATTCAGTTAGAAAATCAGAGTATGGGCCAGGAGGGCGGTATACTATGACTGTGTCGCCTCCCAGACCAGCACCAGCATTATTCAGTTTGTGGACGACACTACATCAGGCTGATCACTGGTGGGGATGAGAGAGGTGGCAGATCTGGTGGCCAGGTGTCAGCAAAATAATCTCTCCCTAAACACAGAAAAGACCAAGGAGATTCTTATTGATCCTAGGAGGAAGAAGGAGCTGCACATGCCACTTTACATCAAGGAGACAGAGGTAGAGAGGGTGACAACCTTTAAATTCCTCAGCACCCACATCAGCGACAATCTCACCTGGTCTCACAACACACGACAGATAATCAAAAAATCCCAGCAGCGACTGTACTTCTTAAGGAGGCTGAGGAAATTTGGCATGTCAACCAAAATCATCAGTGACTTCTACAGGGACACGGTGGAGAGTGTCCCACCAGTTCCATCAAAACTGCACAATTCATCTCTAGAGCAGCCTTCCCATCTCTTCAGGACATCAACGCCAGGGTCATCAGGAGAACTCACAACATTATCAAAGACAGTACACACTTACAACACAGACTCTTCACACTTAAGCTACAGGAGTGTGAAATCCAGGACAAGAAGACTGACAAACAGCTTCTATTCACAGGCCATCAGACAGCTGAATAGCAGCATCAAACACTGCCCCCCTCTCCCTCCCATTCAGTCACACTCACTCTCGCAGCATAATTAAACTGTACCATACAGACACTTGTCCGACTGTGAAATTACACTACTGTGCAATATTTTCATAACTATGCAAATTTACTGTGCAATAGTACTGTTCATGTTTACTTGTATTTGCAATATTTGCATGATGCTTGGTGCACTTTACTTTTAATATATATTTTTAACTCATATTTCTATTTAAATTCTTTGTTTTTACTGTTGTGTGAAGGGAGAGTGACAAAGTAAGAATTTCATTGTATGGTGTAACCGCTCTGTTTTTACCATGCATATGACAAGAAACTTAAGAATATCCCCCTGGTTTCTAGTGCATATTGTCCAAATTGTGATAAATGTAACATCGGTCAAAAATACAATGTATTATTTGCCATTAAGATAATATTAATAAGCTTGCATTTAATCAGAATTTAGCTCAATAAATCTGGTTTTGTGTTTGCTGTGTTTTTAACCTATCATTTGTTGATTGCTTTATGCTATAATGTTGCAAGCACTAATCTTTACCGATCCTGTTATTTTGTGACACTAAAAGTATATAGTAACTACACATAGGACTTAATCTTTTTCACACAGCTCTCACCCACTTTGAAAACCCTTACACCTACAGTATTTTGGGATGCTGTTGACTTCAGCTTAGCATTTCATTCCATGAATTCAGAGAGCCAAAACACCTTATTCCTGGTCAGGAAGACTCAGCAGGGCAGAACCCTCAGATACAACGGACTCCATCAATAACTGTTATGAACTTCTATCATTGCACAACAGACATACAGCTGCACAGCTGACGCACAGCTGACATACAGCTGCACAGCCTGTTAGTCAAGCAGCACCAAGGCTTGCCCTTTCACATTCAAGGGATATTAAGGGGCTTGGTTCTTATTGTCCATATTAGAATGAATGTTAAAGTGGTCACTGCGTAACGTATTAAGTATTAAGATGAGGCTAATAATCTTGCGTCTAATCAGAACATTGAATAACAGTGAGACAAACAATACTGCATTTTTAAGATAGAAAATATTGGGTGTTCACAGAGGTATTTTGTTTTTCATTTTTTCTTATTTTTTGTTCTCTTATTTAAGTTAAAGGAGAAAAAGGTCATCTCTGCTTGACCTTTGTTGCTATATACAGTATACCTTATTAGAGGTACTCAGTAGTTAAATTATAACTACATAATAATAATAATAATAATATATATATATAAATACTACTGCTCATTAAATCATCCACACCCTTTGATAATAGAATATATTCTAAGAAATTAAAGACTGATAATACTTTGACAGGATGACATTAGAAATACACATTGCATGAAGCAAAAATCTATGTCACTGCCGCAGATAAAAGAACATACGTATGAAAATCTGTTACATTTACTCATATGACCACCAAGAAATGCAAATGAACACAAACAGCTCAACCAGGGTTCAACAGGTTTCCCCAAAGATTCCAGCCAAGCAGATGGTCTCATGCATGCCACAACGCACACGTTCTTCAGGATTTGGAATCTGACTTCATCAAGTCACAATAGTCAATAGCTTACAGAGATAAATCGTTCTTCTTCTATAAACCGGGCTTTCCTTACAACATTTTTAAGCGCATTCTTGTCCAATGAGTTCATTAGACATTTCCAGTTCATTATAAGCTCTGAGTAGAGATTTTACATGCTTCCATTTCATTAGTTTTAAAGGGCTGAGATGATTGTCCACAAGGTTCCTTCTGAAGACAGTGAAGATAGGTTTCATTTTCCTCATCATGTGTGAATGAAAAATTTTGCTAGGAGTATTTGATTGTTCATTATCAAGTCACTTTTGGCGTCCTTTATGTTTACACCAAACACAATAGTGTCTTGTGAGAGCATTCAGTAGTGAGATTTTTGTTGATATCCAGTCCTGCAAATCCTCCTAAAATGTTATGGAATACATACAGTAGAAAAACAGATGGTCTGTTGTTTTAATTTCAGTATCACAAAAGCTGAAGTTGTTGTGATCAACATTAAATCTCGTTCTTAACGTTTGGATGGATAGATATTATTTAGTATTTTGAAATGGACCTATTGGATATTTAATGTAATTCGTTCTCCATTTTTTAATGTCTGATTCTGAAAACATTTGCATTATGAGTTTCTGTTTGGTTGTGTTGGTTATAGTGTTTGATTTAAACGGTTACGTATCAATTTGTTTGTTTTTCCATTTGCCCGAAAGTCATGACCATTAAATTGCAGTACAGATAAGTTAGCACACATGACTGTTTATCTGTGTTTTGAACTAATAATTTAACTGAAATTGGAATTCAGTGCGTGTGCAGCCTACACTGTATTTCAAGCATAAGTTTCCATAAGATAACCAGAGTCCTTGGTCTTTAGTTAAATGTGTTATTGACCAGATATTTCTAACAATCCAATGCTGTCAGTATAGAGATTTACCATTACATAACACATATCTGTTATTCCAAATTGGAGTTTGGTGTGGAGTAAAGTTGTGTGTGTACATGAGTTTCCAGCACAACAGAATCTCTTTGTGAAATAAGAACAGTTTGATTGGCAATTTTTCAACCTGAAAGTCACATTTTAGAACAGTCTATACCCAAATACGACACAAATGACACAATTCATAGGCTAACCTAGCAAGCTAATCTGTACTGGGTTAATGTTAGCTAGCTTTACATGCTAACATTGGATAGCATGTTAGAAAACATGCAATTTAGAAAACAAACCTACCGAGTTCGGTCTGTGGTGGATACTGTTGCATTGCTCACGTGGTAAGGGGGAGGGTATAAATGGATAGCCTGATTATTGGACGCCCTCCCCACTCTACTGGAAAATGGAAGGAGCCGTCACCATGGCAACGGACAGACGCCCTGCTTGCACGGCCGTTGTTCCACCATTTGCAAGACGTGAGGATAGCTGTCCCTGTAAACACACAACATCTAAAACCATGAGAATTAGATATTTGGTAAATATGACCTATTTTAATTTATGTTTATGTAGGCCATGCATAGAGGCATTTGTGGATCAAATCAAGCGACCTTAGAGACAAAATTATATACGGACCTCTTTTTTGTTTTATCTTTCTGACACCACACATTCTGTGATTATGTAAAGCATAAGGAAAACAAAGGTGCGAGTGGTAGATGTAAAATATAGAAATAAAGTAGTAAGACAGAATTTTTACATTTATACGTTGTTTCCTCCATTCTCCTCTTGCATGTGTACTTCCTGCTAGGGCGGTCGTACGCCTGCAACTGTGCAGACTCGCTGTTTAAGGGCTTAACAGTCCACTTACACTCCGTGCTGAGTGGTTTGGGACGGCCCTTAATATGGCGAACCTCCACAAGAACATGCAAACGGAGGGAGAGTGGCTAGGGCGAGGAGAAATGGGTTAATTTGGGATTGGGCCCATGTCTCTTTTCCTCATTTCCTCTCTCCTCTCCTGGTTTCCTCACATCTCTCCATGCATCTCTGGCAGGAGGGACTAAGACGCAAGTGAAAGACGCAAGTGAGGGATGCATGGATGCAATTTACGGACATGAGAAGCAGCCCAGGTCTCAAATCTGGCTTGTCAGGTGTTACGACTGACAAACTTAGCCATATTATAAGACAAAAGAGCTGCACCATCCAAAGTGGGATGAATGCTGTCTCTCCCAATAAGACCAGGCTTTCCCCAGAATGTCTGCCAGTTATCTATGAATCTCCAACAATATAACCTTTAATTTTAGAGCACTTTTCAAAATCGAAGTTACAAAGTGCTTTACAGAGGCAGCAAAGCAAAACAAACAGGTCATGAAGTAAAACAGACAGGTCATAAAATCAAAGGCAGATATTAAAATAACAATTCATTTAACAAATATATAAAATTCATTTAAAAGAACTCTAATAACATAAAATTCCTTAAAATTAATTATTGAAATTATGTGTGTGTGATGATATAAAAGCATGTTATTGATTATTGGCGACTGGTTTGATGTGATCCAGTAGGGGACCAGCAGATGGCAGTATTTGCTCTGTCATGTGCTGTAGTCCAACAGCAACAATGTACAACAACAACTCGACAGCGAGCAGTTGAATGATGACACGCGGCTATACATGTCATCACTGGTCAGATTAGGCAGGGGTCCAGAGAGAACTACAGAGTCCGACATCGTCTTAGCAAATGCACATACAACCTCAACATTAATTTTAGTGACTTCCAATTGGCGTAACCAGGTCTTTAACGCCGACATGAATTACAATCTTATCAAATTTAGGATTATCCTTTGTCAGTAGTTTTAAATTGGACTCGACGTAGCCACTGCATGAAGTTGCCGGGGGAGAAGCTACGCTAGGTCGGCCCGTACCGGCTACTGGGGGCTTGCTGCTAACTACAGCAGCTAGCGATGCTTGGTTTCCCAAGGTGCAGAGACTCGTCTCTAATTCTGTGATCCTGAGTATCCTTATCCGTAAAGAAGGTCGAGGTAGAACTAAACATCTGACACACCGAGCAGGGCACATAAGGAGAGTGAGAGGGAGAAGGAGAAGCCATTTCAATGGATTAAGCTAACTGCTAAGGGAGTATAAAGTTAAAGGGCTTAACAGATATGTCGCTAATGCAACAATGAGAGCGCTTGATGAAAAGTAGTGTTTGCCTAAGTACACAGCGACTGAATAACCGCAGTGATAACAATTACAAATTCCTTGCAAATTAATCGATTTAACTCGTGCTCTAGCAACAGCTACAAACAGCACAGGACAACACAATAGCAGCAAGAAAAAAGGAAATGACGCAACACGCTCAGCGTAGTACGTAGTACAATCAATCAATGCAATGAGTCAATAGCTTGATGGATTTGATTAAGATTCACCTGGCTTATGTACTGGTACTATAACTGACAGCTTCCATAGTAATGGGATTATGCCTGTATGCCATATCATATTAAACAATCTTAGCACTGCCTCAAGTGCACTATTGTCCATATGTGCTAAAATGCTGTAACAGATACTGCCTTTCTCTGCTGAGGTTTGCCATGTATTAGAAATGGCTCTCCTTAATTCGAATAGATTAAATGGTAGATCTAGGTCTTCCCCTGATGTAGCCCTTCATTCTGTAACTATAAAAGAGGTGTTGGTTTCTGATTACCACACGAAAAAAGCCTTAGGTGCTGGTTAAATGGATGTGTAATCTCCACAGGTCGTCCGGTAAGAACATGTAATGTGCATAGTATGATGAATCCAGTCTGACACACACTCTCTTTGATACTCATTTATTCTACTGTTTCTGACTGACTTTCCATCTGTGTGTGTGTGTGTGTGTGTGTGTGTGTGTGGTTCAGAAAAGAGAAAAATATAAACATTAAATATATTCAATAACAATACAATGATTATAAACATTAACAGAATATGACATGATATGCAGTGTAAGGTACTTAAATGCAAAGATCAACAGTTCAATGATGAATAAACAACAAACAAGAGCTCAAGGGAGTGTCAACAAACAGCCCACTCCAGCTGCTATCTGTGATGATTAGAGAAGTATTATACATTTGACCACAAGGTGTCAGTAACTGTTCGTCATAAGCTCTGGATAGATATATATACGGCAGGATAGTAAAAGAAGAAGAACTTGAAGGATGTATGACATGAGCTTGTTAGCACGGGAAGAAAAATAAAAGTTGCCTTTGGGACAAGAGTCGAAATTTATTTATTTTTTAAACATCGAACAGAACATGGTACCAGGAGTGAAACTTCAGTGAGGTTATGTGAGAAGTGACATGGATCTAAAGCCATCGGAGAGTTTGAAACTAACGAGGAATGTCGACAGCAATTGGCGCACTTTCAAGCAGCAGTTCCAGCTGTACATACAACCATGGGAATGAGAGACAAGCCGGATGCTAGGAAGGTAGAGTCACTGCTAACAATAGCAGGCCCACAAGCCATAGAAGTCTAAAATACGTGTATGATAACGAGGATGATAGGGAGATATTGGACATTGTGCTTGCTAAATTTGATGCTCATTGCTCTCCAAAGAAGAACAAAACATACGAGAGATATGTATTCAACTCCAGGATACAACAACAGCATGAGCCTTTTGATAGCTTCCTAACGGACCTGAGGCTAAAAGCTCAGTCATGCAACTTGCTACTTCGAGGGACTCCATGATCCGGCACCATATCGTTTTTGGTGAGTGTGACAAAGTGGGTGAGACCTTTTTCACCACTTGTCCCTTATGTTCATTTACATATATCACATTACTATGGACATTAATTTCTGTAGTTATAATTTACCTTTGCTTTTGTAACTTTCCCGGGTTTGTTTGTGTAAGACATAAGTTACAGGTCACATCAAAGCACTTGAGTAAGTTAAAGCAAACACACAGTCATGGGTTAATTTCTGTCACTTTTATTAGCAGTTTTACATATTAATGTCATGAACCGACGACCAAGAATGAAAGACTAAAGTGCAAACTCAGACCAGTGGACAGGTTTTCAGAGTTTTAATGCCGGGCAAGGTTCGGTACACAAAAAGGCAGTCAAAAATCAGGCTAAGGTATCCAACAGACGTGAGGCAAAAGGCAAGGTAAAAAGGCAAACAGGGTCAGAATCAGAGGTCATACACGAGAGCTAGGAACAAAATGCTGGAACGCGACACAGGGGTACAATTGAACTGGCAACAAGACAGGGGAAGACAGGGGGTAAAATACATGAGGTAATGAGGGTGATGAGACACAGCTGGCAAGAGCGCAATCAGGAGCAGGTGAGCACACGACGGGGGAGGGGCAGGACACAGACCTGAAACAAAGACAGGGGTGAGTGATTACAAAATAAAACAGGAAGTACCAGACAAGACACATGAGGAATAAATAAAAGAGTTAACTTAACAGGCAGGCATGACAATTAAATTGATTGTTTCCTTGTACATACTTATCTTTGTTTCTTTGTTCAGGTCACCATGCGGCTCTGCTAGTAGAAATGGGGCCGACCCAGCATTTCCTCGGTTTTATGCATAGACTGTATAAATAATGGACGTAGTCTCAGTGACGTCACCCATTGGTTTCTGAAGAAGCGTTTGGAAGCCCGAATTGCGCCGCCGCTGGGGGTCGTCATATTGGAAATGCCAGAGACGGCTAATCTAGAGATGGGCAAAGAGGCGGAGCGCGACCGAGCTAGAGCCTATGGCTGAGGACTATGGGCAGGCCGCATGTATCAGCCAGCTACGGCTATGAAGCTAGGCTATATGCTCCTCAGCATAGCTAATGGTTATTATCCATAGACTGTATAAATCATGAATGAGCTGGTTTGACTTTCCCAGGAGGAGATTCTGTCGGTGACTGACTGCAGGTGTTTAGTTATCAGACTAAAGAAGTAGCGGACTCGCTGCTCGCTCGCTCGGTCTGTCATCACTACGGTCCGCTGTAATCTCTCCGGGGAAACGCCAACAACTGACTCCTATTTACTGACCTACGATTAAATAAATAAACACTGCACAGGCTAACAAGCAGCTAAAGGGAGCACAGTATACCTGCTACTTAGTGCTAAAAATATTTCAATACTATAACACTAGCATTTAACTCACCGAAAAGCTGGAGCTCAGACTTCTTGCACAGCCATAAAGTTCCATAAATCCCACAGAGAGATTATTTGTCTTAACTTTGAATGCAAAAATCCCCAAAAGTCTCCAACAACACAAACAGGTGAAGTTAAGCTCAGTGTCTGTGTGTCTGTGTTGACGTCTAGCAGACAGCCAGCAGGATCCACCTGTCAATCAAGTGATCCGACCCCTATAATTTAAGGCTTAATATAATTAAAACGGGTGTGTTATAAAAAAAATTCACCCCCCGTACAGTTAACTTGAACAATAAAATTAGCTATTTATAACAAAACCGTTTTTTGTACCAGGCTGTAAACATGTTTATATCTGCTGTAAAAATGGGCATTTTCCCACCTGCTGTAATGTTATTTCTTGTTTTCTGGAGCCAGCCTCAAGTGGCCACTCGCGGAACTGCAGTTTTTTGCACTTCCGCATTGGCTTAATTTTTCAACACCGGAGGTTGCCGCTTGGTTTTATGGAGCAGATGATGTCATTAGTGACATCACGGGGCCGCGCCAAGTGTAGGGGTTTTCTTTCTTGAAATGTGTTTTCTTTGTGTGCAATTTATGCATTTTGAGTTATGTTAAAGACATTACTTTCCTGATTAATTCACATTTAGTTGAGTCAATGAGTTGGTGTTAAATTAAGGATGAGTTTTCATTTCTAGGTTTAATTGTTTGAATTAAGAGGACCCCATATTGTTTGGTATAGGCTGAGGACAGGTAGGGTCTCAATAATGCTCCCTATAAAGGCAGTCAAGTTTTGCGCCCTGGAGGGACAGAGGTAAAGCCGTGCAGCTGTGTACACGTGCTTTTGCTTGAGTTGATTATGAGTTAATTTAAATTTTTCTTTGCATTTGTTTTTTTGAGGTTTGATGAGTTTGTATTGCCTGGCACTGTAAATGAATATGCACCTCTGGGAAACAACAAGTCTGTTGAGTTTGCCTGCCTACTACCTTCCTTGACACTTGAGCTAAACTACTTTACAAATGGTGGCAGTGGTGGCTCCAGGCCAGTAGGAGGCAGTGATGCAGAAATCAACAAAGTCAAAGAAGCCACACCTGCTTATGGAATGTCCAAGGGAGGAGGCTCCAGAGGATTTCATCCACCAAGGTGCAGCAGGTGGACAAGATACAGATTCACAAAGCCTCACTGAACTTTCCACTTTGTTACAGGGCCTGATGCAACAGCAAATTGACAAGGAAGAAAAATGGGAGCAGGACAGGCAACGCCAGGAAGAGCGCTGGAAGAGGATGCAGCACCAGTTCGCCCAGCTCCAGCAGGAGGTGCAATTGGAACGCAGGGAGAACCAGCAGCTGATGGAAGGAGCAGCAGCTGAACCTGCAGAAATTTTGAGGTGAACTGTGGAGCAGGCTGCCCCCCAACCTGTTCGGCAAAGACTAGTGCCCTGGGAGGCTTCTGCGGCAGCACAGTCATCAAGTCTGGCAAGGTTCTCTGGCTGGAAAGGCCAAAAAATGCAGCCTTTTCATGAGGATGAAGATATTGAACATTACTCAACAACCTTTGAGAGAATTGCCAGCGCATGCCAGTGGCCACAAGAGGATTGGGCATTACATCTTGCTCCACTCCTCAATGGTAAGGCACGAGCTGCTTATGTAGCTATGGACATGGAGGAGACAATGGACTATGAAAAGGTGAAGAGTGCAGTTCTTGAAAAATTCTAAATAAGTGCAGAGACTTACCGAATGAGGTTCCGTGTCACTACAGTTCGGGAAGACGGGACACCTGTATGCCTGAAAGACCTGTATGGAAATTGGATGGTTCCAAAAGATAAAACAAAAGAGCAAATAGGAGATGCTATTGTGATGGAGCAGTTTCTGAGAGTCCTTAATCCTGACCTTCGCACCTGGGTAAAAGAGCGCAACCCAACCACATCAAAGAAAGCGGTGGAGATGGCCAAAACTTTCCTGTCCGCCAGGCGTCCATTAAAAGGCCCCACCACTCCCAGACCCAGTTCAGCCCCTCCATCTTCGGGTAAGACAGTGGGTGGGAATGGGCACAGGTTCAGGAATGTGAAGCAAGGGCCCCCTAGTACAAACGGCAGTAGGGGGAGGGAATTTAAACCCAAAGGGCCCTTAGTATGTCACTCATGTGGTCAAACAGGTCACTTTAGAGCGGAATGTCCAGGTCAGCAGGTTAGTAAAACATACATGAGTTTTTCACCAGAATCTGTGGAGGGAGAGCAGGAGGTTGAGGGGTTAGCTCGCCTTTGTGATGATAAACTCACCACGTGTGTTTTCATTGACGATAAACCTTGTATTGGCCTTCTAGATTCAGGTAGTAGTCACACCCTTGTTAGACAGGATTGTCTCCCAAGAAATGTGACCTTTAGTGGTAAAGTTAAGGTTTGGTGTGTTCATGGGGACGATGTAGACTACCCCATAGCTAACATCAGTATCCAAGTTGAGGGTCAGCAGTACTTACTAGCAGTGGGAGTAATAGGTAAACTTCCTTACCAGGTAGTGTTAGGCACAGATCTTGCTATCCTTCTGGATCTGATAGCTAAAGGGGAAGAAGAACGGAGTTTTTCATGTGAGGGTATGATTGCAGTTACCAGGTCCAAAAACAGAGAGCACCAGTCAGAGCCAGATCAAGATTTCAATGAGTTACCTTTTGCAGAAACTGAAGTCCCAGATGTTGAGGGATCCAGACAGGGTTTTGGAAGGAAACGCAGAGTCCAGAAAAGACAGGATAAGGTCAGGGCACAAAGATGGTTGAGCCACTTCCAGAGCCAGTGGATAATGAACTGTGTGTCTTACCTAGTGATATAGCCCAGCTTCAAAGGCAGGACCCCTCTCTATTGCCCCTTTTTTCCAAGTGTCGTCCTGACTTTACAGAGGTCACAGAGAAAGACAGGGAGATATTTATTTTAAAGGGTGAGTAACTGTACCGTCGCAGTAGGGTAGGAGACCAGGTGGTTGTTCCTAAGAGCTTGAGGGCCACAGTCTTGCAGCTAGCACATTCTGTTCCATGGTCAGGTCACTTCGGCCAACTCAAAACCTTCTCCAGAATGGCAACTCGCTTTTATTGGCCACAGCAGTTTGCCAACACAGTTCAGTTGTGCAAAATCTTGTCCACAGTGTCAGTTAACAGCACCAGGTAGGGAAGGTGACAGGGCCCCACTTATTACTATGCCTGTGATAGACACTCCTTTCTCCCGCATTGCCATGGATGTTATAGGCCCATTGAAGAGGAGTAGCACAGGGCATAGGTACATTTTAGTAGTTTGTGACTATGCGACTAGATACCCTGAAGCATTCCCCCTAAGAAAGGTCAAGGCTCATCTCAAAACCTTCTCCAGAATGGCAACTCGCTTTTATTGGCCACAGCAGTTTGCCGACACAGTTCAGTTGTGCAAATCTTGTCCACAGTGTCAGTTAACAGCACCATGTAGGGAAGGTGACAGGGCCCCGCTTATTACTATGCCTGTAATAGACACTCCTTTCTCCCGCATTGCCATGGATGTTGTAGGCCCACTGGAGAGGAGTAGCACAGGGCATAGGTACATTTTAGTAGTTTGTGACTATGCGACTAGATACCCTGAAGCATTCCCCCTAAGAAAGGTCAAGGCTCTGCAGGTTGCAGACTGTCTTATTCAAATGTTTTCGAGGGTTGGGATCCCCAAAGAAATCATCACAGATCAGGGTTCCAATTTCACCTCAAACTTCCTGAAGGAAGTCTACAAACTTCTGGGGATCAGAGGGGTGAAAACCAGTCCCTACCACCCACAGACAGATGGCCTTGTTGAACGTTTCAACAAAACCCTGAAATCCATGCTGAGGAAGTTTGTGGAGGACTCTGGGGCAGACTGGGACCAGTGGCTTCCCTTCCTCCTTTTCACCTACAGTGAGGTGCCTCAAGCATCTACAGGTTTCTCTCCATTCCAGCTCCTGTATGGGCATGCAGTTCGAGGTCCACTGGATGTGCTGAAGGAGGCCTGGGAGGGACTTAAACCAGAGAGGCAATGCAATGTTCTCTCATATGTATTAAAGATGAGAGACAAACTTGAACAATTACAGGAGCTTGCCAACATGCATCTGGTCAAGGCTCAGGAGCGTCAGAAGCAGAGTTATGAGAAAGCGACACGCCGGAGGGTCTTCCAAGAGGGCCAGAAAGTTCTGCTTCTTCTTTCGACATCAGACAGTGGCCTCTTAGCCAAGTGGCAGGGTCCTTATGTGATCAGCAGAAAAGCAGGTCCTGTCACCTATGAACTATTCATGCCTGATCGCCGTAAGAAGCATCAAGTATTTCACATTGACTTGTTTAAGGAGTGGTTTGACAGACCTACATCATCGCTACAATTGTGGGCCCGCACTGTTGTTGAGGAAGAGGAGGCACAGGAGCAGTTCTTCCCCTTGAAGAGTGAAGAGCCATTATTTCCGGATCTGGGTCATCTGGCAGTACACCAGCAGGAGGAACTAGAGGCCATCATGCCTGGTGAGCTTTTCAGTACACAGCCAGGGTGTACAGACCTCATCCAACATGAGATACGCCTCTGCTGTCCCAATCAAAAACCCATCAGGGACACAAACACTAGAGTTCCAGCTAAGTTGATGGCTGCTGTGAAGCAGGAAGTGGAAGACATGCTTATTATGGGGGTTATTGAGCCTTCTAGAGGTGAGTGGTGTAGTCCAGTGGTGCTGGTACCCAAGAAAGATGACACAAAGCAAAGATTTTGTATAAATTCTTCTAAACTGAACGCTGTTTCTGTTTTTGATGCATACCCAATGCCAAGAATAGAGGATTTAATTAAACGCTTGGGTAATGCTAAGTATCTGTCAACACTTGACCTGTGCACAGGATATTGGCAGGTGCCATTGACTGAGTCCTCTAAAGAGTTGGCAACATTTAGAGTCCCTAGTAGCTTGTGGATGAAGTGCTGAGAGGAGCAGATGAGTATGCCGCAGCCTACATTGATGATATTGTGGTGTTCAGCGAGACTTGGGAGGACAACATCCGACACCTCTCGGATGTTCTGCAAAGGATCCACAAAGCTGGACTTGTGATTAATGCACGGAAGTGTCACATCGCCAAGTCAGAGGTGGAGTATCTTGGTTACATCATTGGGGGTGGGGTCATCCGCCCTCAGGTAAGTAAAATTTAAGCCCTTGCTGCCTATCCTCCTCCGACCACCAAGAGGAAGATTAAATCATTCCTGGGTTTGGCTGGTTGGTATCGTCACTTCATCCCAAATTTCTCTGGCCAGGTCAGCTGTTCTGAGGGACCTGACACGGAAGTTCAGCCCCAACAAGCTCAAATGGACTCCAGAGTGTGATGCTGCTTTTGTTGACCTGAAAAACTGTTTGTGTGAAGAGCCTCTGTTGCAGTGTCCAGATTTCACCCGTTCATTCACAGTGCAGACAGATGCTTCAGGAGTCGGACTTGGAGCTGTGTTGCTGCAGGGTGAGGGAGAGGACCAAAGGCCAGTGCAGTACATAAGCCGCAAGCTCTTCCCAAGGGAAACAAGGTATTCGACCATTGAGAAAGAAGCATTGGCAGTGAAATGGGCATTGGACACTTTAAAATTCTATTTAATGGGGGATGAATTTGTGTTGGAGACGGACCATCGTGCATTGCAATGGATGAACAGAATGAGAGCTACAAATGCAAGAATCACTAGGTGGTATCTGTCCCTACAGCCATATCGTTTTAGGATCCAGTACCGACCAGGACACAAGAATGTGGTGGCTGACTTCCTGTCCCGTTCCTTTGAGGAGTGACTTTCTTAAGGGGGGGGGGAGTGTGATAAAGTGGGTGAGACCTTTTTCCTGTCTCACCACTTGTCCCTTATGTTCATTTACATATATCACATTACTATGGACATTAATTTCTGTAGTTATAATACCTTTGCTTTTGTAACTTTTGTAGCAGCACTTACTATCCCGGGTTTGCTTGTGTAAGCATTAAGTTACAGGTCAAATCAAAGCACTTGAGTAAGTTAAAGCAAACACACTGTCATGGGTTAATTTCTGTCACTTTTATTAAGTTGCAGCTTTACATATTAAATTGATTGTTTTCTTGTACATACTTACCTTTGTTTCTTTGTTTAGGTCACCATGCGGTTCTGCTAGTAGAAAGGGGGCCGGCCCAGCATTTCCTCAGTTTTATGGAGCAGATGATGTCATCAGTGACATCACGGGGCCGCGCCAAGTGTAGGGGTTTTCTTTCTTGAAATGTGTTTTCTTTGTGTGCAATTTATGCATTTTGAGTTATGTTAAAGACATTACTTTACTGATTAATTCACATTTAGTTGTTTGAATTAAGAGGACCCCATATTGTTTGGTATAGGCTGAGGACAGGTAGGGTCTCAATTATGCTCTCTATATAGGCAGTCAAGTTTTGCACCCTGGGGGGACAGAGGTAAAGCCATACAGCTGTGTACACATGCTTTTGCTTGAGTTGATTATGAGTTAATTTAAGTTTTTATTTGCATTTGTTTTTTTGAGGTTTGATGAGTTACACGTGTATTGCCTGGCACTGTAAATAAATATGCACCTCTGGGAAACAACAAGTCTGTGAGTTTGCCTGCCTACTACCTTCCTTGACACTTGAGCTAAAGTACTTTACAGTGAGGAGGATAAAAAGGTCAGGGAAAGGCTTCTGAGAGAAGGGGCTAGAAGGGGCCTTCAAGATATGCCGTGTAAGTGAGCTGTCCCAAATGCACGTGAAATTAACCAGAGAAAGAAATTAATGTCATTACAGAAGATAAATGGAAAGCCCTGCTGAAGATAAGCGAGACTCTAGTCACAATGAAACTAGACACTGGTGCAAAGGCAAACCTGATAAGCATGTCTGACATCAAAGAAATGAAAGATAAACCGAGGATACAGCAAAATAAAACTGCACTGAAAGACTACAGTGGACAGAGAATCGAATGTCTGGGAACATGCAAGCTGAAAGTGACAGTAAAAAAAACCCCCACCTACTCTTCTCTGTCGTTGCTGAAGGACTTGATTCAGTACTGGGAGACAAAGCCTTTGAAGATCTGGGGCTAGTGAAAAGAATGTATCGCATTAGCACAGCTGTAAGTACACCAAGTGACTCTCTTGACTATATAATACAAAACTTTGAAGATGTCTTCAGGGGGTTTGATGTATTGCCATTCAATTACAAAATCCAGCTGAAAGAGAACACACAGTCAGTTGTGCATGCTGCAAGAAGAGTTCCTGCACCACTGAGAGACCATCTAAAGAAGAAACTGGACAGGATGATGATGCTGGGTGTGATAAAAAAGGTAGAGGAACCTACTGGCTCGGTCAACTCTATGGTGTGCGCCAAGAAAAAGAATGGTAACCTGAGAATATGTATGGACCTGAAAGATCTAAATGAAAACATCAAGTGCGAACACTACCAGATACCCAAGCATGAAGAAATCACCAGCATCTGAAATTGTCCATAGAGCAATGGAACACATCATGGAGGGACTGGATGGAGTTCGAGTCTATGTCGATGACATCAATATCTGGGGCTCCACAGTTCAAGAACACAATGAGAGGCTAACCAAAGTGCTGGAGCGGGTGTAAGTTTGGACTTAAGCAAACTGTGAACAATTTGGGGGTAAAAGTGGACACAGACCTTAAATTTGACAGCCAGATTAAAGCTGTGGTGAAGTCAAGCTTTTTCCAGTTGAGGCAACTGGCAAAAATTAAACCAGTCCTTCAGAGACAGCACTTTGAGACAGTAATCCACGCCTTTGTGACCACTCGGCTGGATTACTGCAATGCACTTTATATGGGGGTAAGTGGGTCCTCCATTGCTCGTCTTCAACTGGTACAAAATGCTGCTGCACGTCTTTTAACTGGCACAAGCAAGTATGAGCACATATCACCTATTTTAGCTTCACTCCACTGGCTGCCCGTCCATTTTAGGATTCATTTTAAAATTCTTTTATTTGCCTTTAAAGCCTTGAATGGCCTTGCCCCACCTTACCTCTCTGAGCTGCTGCACCCCTACACTCCCAGCCGTTCTCTCAGGTCAGCTGACCAGCTGCTCCTGACAGTCCCTAAAGCTAGGCTTAAGCTCAGAGGTGAACGAGCATTTGCTGTTGCAGCTCCAAAACTGTGGAATGAATTGCCACTCCACATTAGACAGGCCTCCTCACTGTCTCATTTTAAATCTCTTCTTAAAACCCACCTCCTTTCTCTGGCTTTTGACACCAT
This sequence comes from Semicossyphus pulcher, assembly GCF_022749685.1. Lineage (NCBI taxonomy): Eukaryota > Metazoa > Chordata > Actinopteri > Labriformes > Labridae > Semicossyphus > Semicossyphus pulcher. The sequence goes on from NW_027211748.1 coordinate 561,518, forward strand.
GTAGTGTGTTGATCTTATGATTTTATCTTATTTTATTACTTTTATCCTATTGTGTCCTTCATCGTTTTATTGTGCTTCTGTTGTGTTATTTATTGTGTTTTTTATCTTTCTGAGTGTAACAGGCCCAGGTACGCTGGGCGTGCAGACAGATTATATTCCTGTGAAACAGGAGAAATAATGAGCAGAGAAAACTTGCTGCCGTTCATCTGGTCAGTCTTGCCAGAATTTATTAATAAACACACATTTGCTTTGTTTTCCCTTTTTTTCTGTACTTTTCAGTTATTCCAAAGTCTTGTTTCCATCCTAACAAATTCATCAAAATTAAACAAATTCCATAAAGAATAGACAGTAAAACACATTTGTCAATAATTCGATAGGGAAATAAATCCATATGCTAGACAATCAATATTATGACTTATTATGTAGTAATATAAACCCTCTTTTTTTAAATATAAATTAGTTCTTTACTTACAGTCCTGTTAACTGTTTGCACTCTAAAGTCAATGCTCTGTGTGTTTCCATTTATATGAATGACCTCAGACCAACACAACACATTTTAAACACAGAATTCCAATAAAACACTTTAAATGTATACCTAACCAAGAGCACGGGAGCTGTAAACATAAACTTGGAGCTCTACATTCATCAGGAAGCTGGGGTCTAAACCCAAAGAAAAATAGCATCCGCCATTACCCGCGGCAACAACGAGGCCATCTCTAAGGCGGAGCTTAGCGTAGCTAGCATTAGCGCGACAAACTACACAGGTAATCCTTAACACAAGCTTGAGTAGCTATCATTAGCACAACAACTAAACAGGGCATCATTAACACGGCTTAAATATTTAAGACACAATATTGTGTTCTGCTTATTTATACACATTTGTACACATTACCAACCTGTGAAACAGGAGAAATAATGAGCAGAGAAAACTTGCTGCCGTTCATCTGGTCAGTCTTGCCAGAATGACAAGCTTCCGACAGCTTCTTCATCATGACAGTCCCGTTCAACATGCGCTCTACTGCCCCCTGCTGTCTGCAGTGGTTAACATATGTTTTCAATATAAAAGCCTTGGATGACAGTTAAATCAGCATTACCCTAATGTAAACAGTGTTACTTACTAAAATAAAAAACAGAAAATGTGACCACATCTTCGAGGGGGGGGTCACATGTGCAGAACTTTGGAAACCTTGTGTTTGTTAAAATCATGCTACATAAATAAAGTGGATTGGATGCAAATGTCAGTTTGGAGCTCAAGAAATTGTCTTCCTCGGAGACAAGCTCTCTGCACAAGGTGTCCAGCCTCACCAAAGCAAGATAAATGCCATACATGACATGCCAAGGCCCAAAGGCAAGACAGGTGTGCTACGTATCAGGCGGATAGTCGACTTCATAGGCAAATTCATTCCTATCCACAAAAACATCCTGCATCCGTGAGCTCCTGCACAAAGAGAGTGAGTCCAAATGGACAGCCAAACATGAGCATGAGTGGTAACAGCTCAAAAAGACACTAACAACTGTACCTGTGCTGACATTCTTTGACCCAGCAAAGAGGATCAAAATATCAACAGATGCCTCTAAGGATGGAATTGGTGAAGCAGTCCTACAGGCTGAAGGTGAGCATTGGAGACCAGTGGCCAATGCATCCAGGTCCATGACTGAAACTGTGTGTCGATATGCTCAAATAGAAAAAGAATGCCTAGGGTTAGTGTTTGGCCTAGAGAGGTTCCATAGCTATGTATATGGCCTACCCTCCTTGACTGTAGAGACAGACCATCGTCCACTAGTTGCTATCATCAAAAAGAACCTCAATGAGATGACGCAGAGGATTCAGCGTCTAATGATGAAAATGCAGAGATACGACTTTGAGCTGATCTACATGCCAGGGAAGCACCTAATACTCGTCGACGCACTCCCACAAACACCCACAGAGAACAGTGTGAGTACAACTAATTAGAACGTTCAAAATCATGTGAATATGGTGTCTGCTGCGCGTCCTGTATCGGACACCAAGTCCAGACAAATTGCTGAAGAAACAGCAAAAGACACAGAGCTGCAAAGTGTCATCTGAAACATGACAAATGGATGGGCTGTGGGTTCCTGTCCACTGTTTTACCACATCAGAGGTGAACTTGGTGTCATTGATGGACTGTTGCTGAAACAAAACAGGATCCTCATTCCTTAAGAATTGAGACAGGACATACAACAAAGGATCCATGATAAGTGAAACACACAGTGAGTCTGAGTCATAAGTCCTGGATAGATATATGGTGCGTTCCATTAACCTCAGAAGTCAGAGGTCGAAACTGGGAATGACGTCATACCCGAGTTGACCGCGTTCCAGTCCAAGTCGGAAAACCAACTTGGACACCTCCAGTAAAACAGTTATTGTGCTTGCTTTCTTGGAATACAAGAAATATAACAACTACAGAACAAATATGAGGTCCACAACATGTCCACAGATAGAGGTTGGACAGTACTGTGAATACGGCTGATTGAATGAGACATAAATAAGACAGAAGTGATAATAAACAGTTAAAACAGCTTTCATTTACTGTTGATGCACGGCGATATGAGGTCGGGGTTGGTGAGGTTCCTCTGACTTCTGACTCCTCTGAGTCAGAAATCCGACCTCAGGGGGCGTTCCAGCTGAACTCCACTTTCGATTCCGACTTACGAGTGCAAATGGAATTGTCATGGTTGTAGTTTTTGTTACTTTTATTTTGGTGTTTTTTTGTGTTTTGGTTTGTTCTGCTTTGTTTCCCTTTTCCTCAGTTTGCCGTGGTGTGGCAGGGGGCGTGGCTGACCTACTTTCTGTGTCCTGAGCTGCAGCTGAGCGCACACCTCGTTCTCATCCACCAGCCATCATCTCCCCCATAAAAACTCGGTCCTCAGTCCACTTCCTTGCCAGATAATTCCATCCTGTTCGGTAGAGCTCTTGCTTCTAGTATTGTCTCGAGTACGTACGTTTTCTCCAGTGAGGTTTTTTTTGTAGTGTATCTCTAACGTCGTTCTCTCGTGTTTTTTCTAGTGTGTGCCTCGCTGCATTTCCTGAAGTTGTGTGTTTTCGTGTTGCTGCATGCTCCTGCATTTCCTGGTCAGCGCGTCGCCTGCCACACCACCTGAAGTTTTGTTTGGTACTTTGAGCTCGGTGATATTTTTTGTATTTTATTTTTTGCCTCACATGTATTAAAGACTGTTCCTAACCTGCTTACTGTGTCTGTTTTGGGTCCAACCTCTAAAAAACGTGTCAGGAATGCACCAATATATACGGCAGGACAGTAAAAGAAGAAGGACTTGAAGGATGTATAACATGAGCTTAGTAGCACAGAAAGAAAAATTAAAGTTGCCTTTGGGACAAGAGTTGAAGCTTATATATTTTTTAAACATTGAACCATACACTATCTTTTAACACTGGCACAGAGGACATGGAGGCCGGTAAACTAGTCTAGCTGTGTGGACTATTGCACCAGTTTTAAAATGTGAAACAATACTAAAGTTTACAGAACAACTATAATACAACTACTTAAACTCTAATGGACGCAAATGAACGAAACAGATGGATGATGGTGAGAGTGGAAACTGAGTGTAGATGCGTCACACAGAAGATGGTGTTTGATAGGGTGCAGAAGGAGGATCGAGAGGTGAAAAGGACTGTTCACGTGTTCAAACCTGTAAAATTTGAGATGTCTGCGCTAGAAACTGCACATGTGCGTAATCTTTTGTGCCATAATGTTGTCTCTCCACTGCTTTTTTGTTTTTGTTTTTGTTTCATCAAAATGGATAAAATGGACATTTGGTGGCAGCACTGACCAGCAGCGTCACTGGGACTTTGCATATGCAGCGGGAGTTTGGCTCATAATCCAGATAGATGGAGAAAGAGCAATAGTTGTCCTGCTTCGCAGATTCCTGTGTGATATTTCTAATATTTCCAGTGGATTATCTACATATATCTGTCAGCGGAGACCTAGCCGGGACCCGCTACACGGACATGGCACATCTTTTTTTGAATCATGACAGGACATGTTGATTTGAAGTTGAAACGACATTCATTCAATGTAGTTAAGTTTGCTGGAAAATAATGGACTTATTTGACTTTTGGAAAGTAATCTCTTTGGAATCAGATAATTACTTTGATTTCTCTGATTCACTGCTTTATTGCTGCCATTATATAGACAGAATAAAAAGATGGACGACATGACAGTTTCCAAAACAGGAAGCCAAAACATCTCTATCATCCCCTGCTGACTGGCTGCAGTATAGGTCATGAAGCCCACCTCCTCCAAGATAACAGATGGGACAAAGTTCAAACTATAAAATCCAAACACACATCAAATACATTTTTTCAGACATGGTTTCTGTCATTATTGATACCATGTTGATTTACATCCAAGTGTTCCGTTTTTTTAGAAGTTTAGTTTGAATTAGTTATTTAATACAATAGAAAGGGGTCTAAAATCATGATTGACAGGTCTGTTGACAAATACAGCTTCTACAGCTACAGTTTCCTAGTAGCAGAGTAAAGGAGGAACTGTGAGAGGAAACGTGACTAAAACAATGACAATAGTCGTAACTCTTTTCATATCTGTGATTATCGTGATTTTTTTCATTGTTTAAATTGTTTGGTTTCCTCTGATTGTGTTTGGTTTCCTCTAATTGTGTTTCTTTTGTTGTTATAACCCTTGGATGCATGACCTACCAATACCTACACTCTTCCATGAGTGGGGTCAAAAATGACCCCAATTAGAATCAATGCGTTTTCGCAATAAACTTAAGAAATGTCTTTAATTTTGGTTAAAGATGATGATTTTTATTATATTTTGGTCAACATAAGAGTGATTTCATTTCTGACATGTTCATTTATCACTTTTTATTCACATTTTATCACAAAACAATCAATCAATCAGGTATCAAAAAATATCAAAATCCATTGCTTGTGTGTCCGTCTGTCTGTTTGACTATGGAGGACGAACAGAGAACATTCAGTAGGTCCGGGGACCATAACACTGTCCACGTACACACACAAACATCTTCTCTCTTCTCACTGTGTGCAGCTGTCACAAACTACTTGCTTACGGCTGTGACCATTGCACCCAGGGGTACTGCATTTCCAACAGCAATTGGTAGCTTTGCGCGCACACACCCACACACACACGCACACACGCACGCACATACACACACACACACACACTCACACACACACACACACACACACACACACACACACACACACACACACATCATTGAATAATCAATAATCGTATAATATGCTACCTAACGGGTTAGCTTTTATTACAAGGAAGTTATAAATATAGTAAGAGTCTCAGTCTCTACACAACAAATGCAGTAATGTTAGCTACCTTACTAAACTAGCTAACATTAAAGTACTAACATTACTTTGTAGTTAGCTAACTAGTGCCTACTTTGTAGTTAGCTACCACTAGTTTGATAGTGTTATACTCTATCACAGAATAAGTTCATAAATGAAGATAATATTTACATGTATGTTGCTGTGTAAAAATGACCTCCTGGGTGGTGAGACTGCTGACATCAGATGTGTAAGTGGGACAGTAAATGTATACTGACAGTCAGAGTTGATAAGAATCAAAGGTTCCTAGGAGATTCCATAGGAAGTGCTTGGGGTCATTTTTGACCCCGCTTATGGAAAAGTGATACAAAAACTGCAATTTCTTCAAATTAATGATTTAAAAAAAAAAAATGCAAATGGCCTCATTTCACAAACATGTTTAATGAGGAATACCTGGAATATGAAAATATTAAAACTTTTAATTTCAAAGATTTTGAAGAATAACAACCCATGGGGTCATTTTTGACCCCACTTATGCATCTAAGGGTTAAAATGTGATCATGTAAAGTTCCTTTGAGGATAATGAAAGGCGCCATATAAATAAAATGTATTATTATTATTATTATCTGCTTCTGACCAACAGAAGAAGCTGTTTTGCTATTGAATGTGCCAATGTGAGGGTTCTTTGCCATATTTTGACAGTTTTAGGTAGCAGAAGGGGTAGTAGTACATCAATACCGCTGATCCACCAGCCAACCCCACTGTCCAGACTCTGGCTCCAAATGTGCAAGATGGCAGCACACACTCTGAGGGGTATTTTGGCTTCACTTTTGTACAATGAGAGGAGGTAGAGACACAATGACCATCTTTATATACAGTCATTGCTTTATTCCCATAGGAATTCCCTCTCTCAATTAGCTATCTGCATTACACCGGTGCTTTCCAACAAGCTGATTGAGCCAAGGAAGTTTGAAGGGTTAAAAACAACGACCATATCCTACTCATTATCCCTTAAATTGTAAATGTTGTTTTTGTTGTAACATTTCCCCCTATTTCTTGCTTGTACATTTTTAATTAAAAGTAATTCTCTCTAATAAAGACAGAAGCTTCTCTTGTCAAAGGAAACTATGGTCAGCTCTTCCTTCATATTAAGGGTCTTTTCAGTTTCATTACTAAATTCAATCAGAACATCTGCTTTGGATCTTGCTTTCTTACAGCTGCTCTGGTAGCTGTTTAACTGACTTCTATTTTTTATATAATATAATATATAATGATTTGTAAACAATACTTTGCACTTATTTACACAAGTGGAAATATAGTGCTATTGCAACATGGCCCTCCACTTCATCCTCCAGCATCTGGACTCAGCAGGAACCTATGCCAGGATCCTGTTTGTGGATTTCAGCTCTGCCTTCAACACGATCATCCCGGCTCTGCTTCAGGACAAGCTCTCCCATCTGAATGTGCCCGACTCCACCTGCAGGTGGATCACAGACTTCCTGTCCGACAGGAGGCAGCACGTGAAGCTGGGGAAACACGTCTCCGACACCATCAGCACCGGCTCCCCTCAAGGCTGCATTCTTTCCCCTCTGCTCTTCTCCCTGCACACCAACAGCTGCACCTCCAGTCATCAGTCCGTGAAGCTCTGAAAACCTGGAGCTTAATGCTCTGAAGACAGTTGAGATGGTTGTGGATTTAAGAAAGAAAGCAGCCACACCCGCCCCCATCACCATCAGCCACTCCACTGTTTCCACTGTGGAGTCTTTCCGCTTCCTGGGGACCATCATCAGCCAGGACCTCAAGTGGGAGCTGAACATCGGCTCCCTCATCAAAAAGGGACAGCAGAGGATGTACTTCCTGCGGCAGCTGAAGAAGTTTAACCTGCCAAAGACAATGATGGTGCACTTCTACACCGCCATCGTTGAGTCCATCCTCACCTGCTCCATCATCGTCTGGTAAGCTGCTGCTACTGCCAAGGACAAGGGCAGGCTGCAGCGTATCATCCGCTCTGCAGAGAGGGTGATAGGGCTGCAATCTGCCATCTCTCATGGACCTGTATCAATCAATCAATCAAATTTTATTTGTATAGCGCCAAATCATTACCAGGGTTATCTGTACACCTCCAAGACCCTGAGGCGTGCAGGTAAGATTGTGGCTGACCCCTCTCACCCCAGACACAGTCTCTCTGTGGCAAGAGGCTGCGGTCCATCAGGACCAAAACCTCCCGACACAGGAACAGTTTCTTTCCCTCTGCTGCCAGCCTTGTCAACCAGGCCCCGACCAACACCCCCCCCCCCCACATGACATGGACTCTCATCCAGCCCCCCAGTCACTCAACATTCCACGAATGTTAGACTCTAATTCAGACTCTATGTGTTACATTAACGCACACTGGACTCTTATATTGTCTGTACACTGCACTATTTTTATTCATTAATTCACACCTGTTGTACATATTTTGTATTATACGTATTACTTTTTATATTTTTATTCTTATTGCCTGTTTTTTTATCTTATTCTATTTAAGTCTTTTACTTATTTTTATTCTGTTCTGTGTTCATTGTTCCGCACCAAAACCACCAACACAAATTCCTTGAATGTGTAAACCTACTTGCCAATTAACCTAATTCTGATTGGCCTGGTTTGTCTTTTTCTTGTTAAGCAAACCAGCAAACCTCTGTCCGTACCTTGTTGAAAAGTTGAAACACTATATCTAATGCCCACATCTCCCTCTCTTCCAATAGAAGAAAAATACTGCCCTAAATTATTGCCATGTTTGATCCTTTGACTTTGTCTCTGACTTTATGGCAGTTAAACAACGTTGAGAAAGGATAGGATACTAATTGGCCGCTGACAGATTTTAAAAGGAACTCTAATTGCTTTTAAACACGTTTCTTCTTTTAAATTGTAATACATTACTTGTAGTTGTAATACAGGGAAAGGAAGATACTATGCTTTATTGTTATATTATTCACAAGAGTATACAGCAACAAACATATAAGTCAATTTCATATATTTTTTCAACATTCCTGTATTATTTATCATTATGTATATTGATACCAAAAAGAAACTAACCACTCCAACTGAGGAGTTTAAAATACACAAACACTATTGACATGTACATTTTTGTGTCATTCAAACCATACCACAGATTATTTTTTGTTTAGAAAAGCAAGAAAATCCACATCTATCATTACTGTGTCGAACATATTAATTCTTGAGCTGCTTTGCTGACCATAAATGCTAACTTTGGGGAGTTATGAAAGCAGAATTTGAAATAAGTTTTAAAACTGAAAGGTCGAAACAAGGAGAAATATCTGGATCATTATCTTCTCATCCCTTCCTGTATTTTACAGCAAGGGAGGCCAAACTGAGGAGGAGGATGGCAGTTTTCCCCAGCAGAATCCAATACCATATCTGACTCTGCAGACCTACATGGAAACACAGAGACATATGGGTTACAGGGAGTAGTGAAAGAAGTAGTGGAAAGTTTTCCTTTCCTCATTCAAAGTGCTCACTGAACACTGTCACTGTCCAGTATAGGTATAAGTTGATAAAAAATGTCGTCATGAGTTATTCTAGTTTAGTTATGGTTTTGATTTGTATTTTGGTGTTCAGTTCTTGTTTTACCTTGTCACTTTGTCTCTTGTCACAAGTTGTCATTAGGCTTGTTCGAGATAACTGCCGACTCGCCTCGACAACGGGCGAGAGTAGCCGATTCCAGTTGGGGGAGGAGTCATAAAGTCTTTGTTGACAAGTTTGCTGCTCGCCTCGTGAAGCATCTATAATTAATAAAACCTCACTGTATGCCCCGGTCCGGCCCCGCCCTCATTGCTGTATAACATTTTGATTAATTATCATAATACTCATAAACATAACCCACATAACACCTATTTTATTTATTTATTTTTTGGTTTGCTTGTCTGTTTGTTCTGCTTATCTGTTTGTGTGTTTTTTCTGTTCAATGTCATTATCTTGTTTGTCATGTTAATCCACAAATTAAAAAAAAACAAAAACAAAAAAAAACAAAAGATGATTATATCTAAGCAGCTGAAAAAAAACAAATAAACAAACAAACAAACAAAAAACACCTCACTGTACATTGAAGTGAATAAAGTCTTCACTTGTTGATGTTGTTATTATTATTACTACCATTATTGTTTTAATTGGATTTAATATTAAGTTCTCATTATACTTTATTCAGGGCTTTTGATAGTTATTTTGATACAAATGCATTGTATTTATGTTTATTAAGACAACGTTCATGAGGCATGAGTAAAGCATTTCAATGTGAATGACAGTACTTTGATAAAAAGGGTTTGGTGTCTGTCTGACACTTCATGAAGTTTAATGAATATTGATGAATAAGACAGAAGTCTCATCACTGATGCCAATAGGCTGAATTCAAACCAGAGCAAGTCGTTTCCCATTATGCATTGAGTTGTGCAGTCAGTACCTCATCCGCAATGTGCTTGGCAAGGCGGCGATCGATTCTGCGCAGGTCTCGCTCATCCTGAACAAGCCTATTGTTTAGTTTTGTATTTAGTTTATTCTGTGTTCTTGTCACAGCAGGTACTCATTAATTATTTAAATCTGCAGTGACACCGTCAGGTCCGGACAGGATCTCATGTTTATTAAAGTTCTGTGTGCTGACCATCAAAGAAAGGTCGGCTGTAAATGTTTATTTACTTATTGTTGCTGCTGGATCACACGGCTGTATGCTCACGTGCGTGCATAAAACGGACACTGGACAGCTATGTGCCCTGCCCTTATTGTACATTCATACATAATCCCAGTCCAGCTTCAACACCAACTCCTTTCAGTGAAATCTCTCTGACAACCCTGGAATGCTCTCTTGCACTTTCAAAATGATTAACCTGCCCTTTACATTCATGATTTTTAAAAGCAGCATTTCAGTCAGTTGGTCCTTGGTCTTTAAGATCTTAGAAAAAGTTCTAAATAGAAACACAATTGATTTCTTTAATAAACAAAAATATTTTTTTTTTTTTGCAAACTGCAGTTTGTTTTACTCTCATACCCAACAGGCTGATTTACTTTATTTATTGATTTACAGATTTTACTACTTGCCACAGATGCAGTTTTTAGCATGTTAATAAACACAAGAGAAGCACATCAAATCAATTTTCTCCAGATACCTGAGTTCAGGCTCGGACTGGCAATCTGGCAACTCTGTAATTGTAGGAGAAAAAAATCGACTTGCTGGCTGCGGCCCACTACTCCAAAAAGACACAGCAGTTCAGGCTGGATTACAGAGCTTCTGAAAGGCATACGGTCGCACCGGAGCACTAATTGGAATAGCACAAAACGGTCTGCACTCTGGTCTCTTCAAAAGTAGCCCAACCTCGCTGGAAAACCGCAGACCTGGCAACCCTGGCTTTGCGTCACATGACGTGATATGACACTTTGTTTGATCATGAAGCCTGATGCCCCTCTACTGCTTTGTGTTTGTGAAATATATGAGCTACACAGCATATGGACATATGACAACTTGAGGAGACGAGGTTTATTCTAACTGTTCATGGAAATATGGACAGATCGCAACGTAATTGATTCAGGTACAGAGCATCTAAACACACATATATCTGTCACATCTGATCCTTTCCTAATGTTTCCTCCCCACGCTCATGATAACTCTGATTAACAGATTTCCACCTCAAGATATAGATAATATTTTGCCATAGTTCAGAGGATCAGTAACCATACTGAGAAGTTTCATCACATGGCTCTTACCTGCAGCACTGCTGTGCTGTTGGGTTCTGTCACACAATGGAATGCTTGGTGTGGTCACGTTATCTGCAGAGGGGACAGTTAATACTTTAAAACCCAAAATGGTTAATGTTAAATTTATAAATCAGTCTTTAAACAATACTTATATTACCTAATTGTGTTAATTATGTTAATGAATTCATTTTAATTGAAACAGCTGAAGAAATTATTGGAAAAATAATAAAATTACTTAAATCGCATAAAAGTATTATTACATGTATTGTTGATTGTATGTAATAACCAATTTTTCTGTGCATGAAATGGCAATATAGCAATTTACTAGAATAATTGAATTTGTTTAAGTTAAATTGTATCAGATGAAGAAAAAAAATGACAGTGTTGTTTCTGTTCATCAGCATCTTACTTGCTACATCAATTAACACAAAGGGGCTGATTGTATCAGGCGGCTGGGTCCTGCAGGAGTAATTGCCAGTGTCTGCCTTTGTTGCAGAGCTGATGCTCAGGACCAGGATTACATCCTGAAGGGTGGAGGTTATATTGAGAAGGGACACTCTGTCCTGGGGGACGAAAAAATTATTAGTTATGATGAGACATTTCAGTACCAGCATTGGATGAGGCTATATGTGATTATGGTTTCATCCCTAGTTAGACTTAATTGAATATATGATTTAAAAAATCATGTTTTTTGTCTCTATCTCCACCTTAGTGACTAGTAGGCTATCTGTGGCAGTAAAGAGGTTTGCCTTGTTATTTTTGAAATCTTTTACTTATCGATATGTTTGGTCTACAATGTGTCTGGCAAAGTGAAGCCTCTCGTGGCAGGTCTTAGCTTTTTGATACCACACCATTTCATGATGAGGGTCTTTCATTTACGTTAGGGCGTAGGAATAATGATTATATGAAAATTATATGGACTGCACTCCCCTTTCACCAGGGAGAAAGAGTGAAAGAGGGAGACAGGGGTGTGACGTCATTCCCAGTTCCGAATTGCGACCTCTGAGGTAAATGGAACGCACCATCTATAGCTCTAGCCAGATTAGCCATTGTTAGCAATACCAGTGGACAACAACGCATTATGCGGTATCAAACACCATAACAACATGTCCACAGATAGAAGTTGGACATGTGAGAACGGCTAATTTAATTGAGACACAAGTAAGACAGAAGTGATAATAAACAGTTACAGCTTTCATTTACTGTTGATGCACGGAGATATGAGGTCGGGGTTGGTGAGGTTCCTCCGACTTTCCGAGTTGAAAGTCCGACTTCAGGGGGCGTTCCATTTGAAATTTCCGGCTGGGAACTTGGAAATTCCGACTGCAGAGTACAAATGGAATTCACCATAAAAGTCACAGAGGCTGATGGTGCGTTCCATTTGTACTCGGAAGTCGGAATTTTCCGCCGTACACACATGTCCAACTTCTATCTGTGGACATGTTGTTATGGTGTTTGCATGCTCAAAATACCGCATAATGCGTTGTTATCCACTGGTATTGCTAACAATGGCTAGAGCTAGAGCACAACTCGGGTGTGAAGTCATTCCCAGTTTCGAGTTCCGAGGTTAATGGAACGCACTATGAATGGTGGGGCGAAATCGTTCCGCCTCTGAGCCGACATTAGAGTTAGTAACAAAGGCGAAATTTAAAACCCAGCTTTGCGCGGGCGAGGCTTGGTCCAATGTAAAATGACAAAGACAGCATGAAGGCAGAGCTTTGTTGCAGCGCTGTGGCGGAACTGCAATGTGAAAATTACTTTCATGCTATTGCAGAATCTTTGTATAACAAGGGCTAGTGATAGAAATGGCTGTCTCATATGAAGGAGTTCTCCCAAGGTCGATCATATAATGGCATCGCTTATAAGGCTATATACATTTTTGGAGAAAATTATAGGGTTAATTTAATATCTACTGGATGTTTGAAGGGAAGTATCCCCAATTCTACATTCTCGCAATAACCAAATAAGAATAATAAGTAGAAATAATGGAAACCTACCTTAACTACCTCATGTCGGCTGTCCCTCCACAGCTGTGCGACATGTTGAGGTTTTAAACATCTGAACTCACAGCTCAGTTTGAAGCCCTCTCCATTGTTTATCTGATCCACAGATATACCCACAATAGTTCCACTGCAACTACCTTCAGAAGATGCATGAAAGATAAACTAGATGAAAAATGTCAAATTTGTGCCATTTAAATAAAATATTCCTCACACTGATGTTGCTGAAGTTAAAGAGATATTTGGATTTTTACATTGGTCTTGTTAAATTAAATGTAGCCACTATTGATTTCCTTATTATTATTGCTCCTGTGAGGAGTTTTTCACTGGTTACAGACTGAAATGTATTGTGATTACTCTATATGACCTACAAAAGCAAACCAGACCATCAGCGACAAGATTGATTATTTCTATATAGATATTTTTAATGCCTGAAACTGCTGGCAGGGGGGGGTAGGTATCAGACGAAGTGATGCACGTTGCCTTTGTTTTTCCAGGGCAAAAACTTAAACTGAGTGATGCATATGACTGTTAAAGAAAGCAGGGTGAGATGTTTGATAAAAACTATCACAACTTAAATCAGCAAAGAAAGAAGAGGTACGGCTTTATCCACAGGGGGCGCCAAAATCGACACAAACCGAAAGTTCCTCACAGGAGCTTTAATTCTATTTTTATATATTTTATTCTCGTTCCTCCATATTATCAACAACAAAAACACACACAATCCCCAGGATGAGACAAGACAATACAACAAAACATAAACAAAACAAAACACACAAATGCCACAAAACGAAAACAAAACAGAAAAAAAAGTCACGTATAACCAACACACCACATGCACAAGCTCAACCTCAGTTTTTCCATATATTCCACTTTAATAAAAATGTTGTTTAACAGGTTAAATAAATATTCACATTCATCACAGCTCAAATACTACTCCACTCTTGTGAGTACACTTTACTTCTGACAATCACAAACTGAAATCTCCCATCAAAGGAAAGAGAAAAAATCATCCAGGTCATGCCAATTCAGTTATAATCCCCTTTGTGACATAACTGTCTATCCATCTTATATTCATCAAATACAAATCATAAAAAAATAAATAAAAAAATAAAATATTTATTTATTTATTTATTTTTAGATTATTTTTTGGGGCTTTTTGCCTTTAATTGATAGGACAGCTGAAGATAGACAGGAAATGTAAGGAGGAGAGAGTTGGGGACGACATGCACCAAATGATCGGCAGACCGGGAGTCGAACCTGCGATCAGTGCAACGAGGACTGTAGCCTCTGTATATGTATAAAATAAATATCTGTATAAAATATTTATTTTATTCTTAACACTTTTTTTTTTACTAATATTTATCAAGCAACACTTGGAGACAACAGCAAAGGACTGAACTCCCTCCCTTTCTCTCTCTCTCTCTCTCTCTCTGTCTCTCTCCCAACTTATCTATCTATCTTATGTTAATCAGCTTGTGTTTCTTAATAAATTGGTTCAATCAGCACCTTTGCTCAATACTATAATACTTCTTGTATGACCAAGATGATTAACGAGCAATAATAATGGCACATTTACCATGTAGTCACACTGCCATGCTAAGTGCAGTGAAAAACTTTTATTCCAGTAAGCAATGCTGAAAACTAACTTCTGAAGAAGTAATCTGTTAGTAACTTATCTGCCACTCTTAGGATAATGTTTTATTATTTCAGGTTTGCTGAATAATTATGCATCTTCTGCTTTCTTCTCCATGGTTATGCTTAAATAGAAATGTTGTGTATTCGTCATCAATGTTTATCATTGTTTATAATATCACTGTTGTGGTGAAGAAATATGTGACTTTTATGTCATAGACCCCACAATCAAATTACTCAGATAACTATACTAAAATTGAGAAATAATAAACAAGTGTAGTGAAGATTATTGTTAATCCAACTGCAGCTTTTGACAGACCAGCATCTGGAGCAGTCTGCACTCCTTCCTTTAAAGAACTAGAAAGCTGTTAAACTCCAGAGACTTTTTACCGATCCACAGAGGTGGATGCTTTTTGCCAGCTTAGAATCATCACTATTTGTCTCCATCACCAGGCGCTACCCGCTAGAGAGCAGGTATCACCACATTAGAGCCAAAGCGGACCGCTGGACCCACATCATAGAAAGTTCCTCTGTAAGACAACTCTGCAATAAGAAGACCTAAAGTTTCTGATGCTGCTGTGCATGGTCAATGTTGATGTAGGATAGTACTTAAATTCTAACAACCTCCAAGGGCTTTAATTACCATGTCTCTGTTAGCCTCTTATTAACCAAACTTACATACTTCATCACTATAACTCAGCCTGATTGCCATTCCTCCACCATCAATTTGATATTATTTGTTTATATGCTTATTTACTCCCTCATTTATTTTTTTTCTTGTAGTCATTTTATTTTACTACCGAGCAACTCTACCACTGAGCCACAGCCGGGCGGTTGTCTCTCAATCGGAAGATTGAGGGTTCGATCCCTGACTGCTACAGTCACATGTTAAAGTGTCCTTGGGCAAGACACTGAACCCCAAATTGCTCCCAGTGGCATAGGCATTGGGTATGAATAGGTATAGATCTGACTTGAGATTGGCACTTAGGTCTTTGCCATCAGTGTGTGACTGAGTGTGTGAAGGGGTAAATGTGACATGTTGTGTAAAAGCAGCTTTGAGAGGTCAGAAGACTAGAAAAGCACTATATAAGTACAGTCCATTTATAAATAAAAATTAAATTATAGTAAAATTCGTTGTCTGACCTTTATCAAAACGGAAACTTATAGTCAATGTATTCAAGAACTTTCAACCCAGAAAATGAGATTCATTATTACCAAATATTTATTTGTTAAATTTCCTCCATAGCGGAGTTGGTGCTCCTTTCTTAAGGAGTGCAAATTCTGAAATTTTAATTTCAATAATGACTTACTTACGCTACAAATGTGACATGTCAAAATGTGCTCTGTGAAAAGAGAAATATGTAATCTGTTCTAAATTGTAACCCTCAACTGGATGTGGACAGAACTAAATCTTCTGTAAACATTTACCAAGATATTTAATGACTGAGATAAGAATTAATCAACCAATTTATGCTGAATATATATGGGTACAAACACATTTTATTATAATGTGCAATAGATTTCCAAATATATACTAATCAAAATGAAGGTCAATTACAAGAAGACATGTATTGCATTTTCTGAAATACACTACAGCTGGCACAGTGGCACAGTCGGAGGTGCATCAGGCATTCCAAGCAGGTAGACCTATCTGTGCTTACGTCACGTTAATTGTTATTTTCACACATTAAAAAGCAAAAAAGACAATTAAGTCATTTCTACAAATTAAATCAAAGATTCTTCATTTATCCCTAGGGGGACAGTTGGTTTATGATATAGCTTGTCTAATCAAGTTATTAAGAATTAAATAAAATATTTAAATAACTGTTGATTTACAATGACTAAAAAACTCACCTTCAGTTTGATTCCAGTACAGTAAACTCACCAGCAGAAACCACATGTCTGATCCTTTTCTCATGCTTTCTGTCACCTGAGTATCACTGTCAGACTAAGAATGTCTCTGGTTTCGCTGTCAGATACATTTCACACTGTCGGCACCATCTGATAAACAAAAGCTGCTGATCTAAGTCCCAGACAGGATGCACCTCCGCATTATTGAGCAGAAAAGGCTTCTGCTGATAACACTGACTATCACTGTTATTGACTTGCATGACAATGATAAAGTCCCACACATATGTTGCAGTTTTAAAAAGCAGATTGCAGAAAGGATGTATAAACATTAGTGCTGATATCAGTAGAATACATGGTAGTCTTTTGTTCAATGTAGTCATCAAAAAGACAAATGAGACTTTGGGTAGGTAATAGTGCCCTTCATAAGGTTTACAATAGCTTTATTGTAGGTTACTGTGTGGCTTAATGGTGTTTTTAATGTTTTTGGTAAAACTTGCCTCATACCTCTCATATAGTGGGTTACTTATTTCTTGCCAAAAAGGACTTCAGTTTAAGATGTACATCAATAAAGTTAATGAAGCAAATGGAAACTCCAAAAAATCATACTAACTAATAAAATGTCATTTTAATTTCTATAGTCTAAATCTACCTCTACTCCTATGCTGTAACACTACATTAGGGTTGCCAATCAGCCAACCTCTAGTTTTTATGTCAAATTAAATGGGCTGGTGTGCAGAGCCAATATAACAATGTATCCCTGTCCAGACTACATAGATATTTAGTAACAGACAAATACGAAAATCACTCGCTTACATTAAAGCAAGTGCTTGTGAAAGTACAACTTTTCTCAACATATCACACACACACACACACACACACACGCGCGCGCGCGCGCGCGCACACACACACTGATTTTCTGTAGAGATTCTTCTACGTAGTTTACGCTCACATCTTCCTTTTACAACGCTGTACTTCTGTTGATTTACGCCGAATGCATTATGGTCACTGGCGAGGCTTTTCAGATGGTTAGCCAAACATCCACACAGAATAAGAGATGAGCAGGAAAACGAGACGAAGAAAACGAGAACAGTTTATTCCAAGCTACATAAACAGCGACAAAAAGAAAATGTGTTAAGGTACGTCAGTTCTTTTATAACTTTGAGCAACATTTTTATAAAATTACGTTGCTTTGTTTTGAATGACCGCATGTATGGGCAGATATTCAGCGTTAGCCAACATTGGGCTACTTAGCTGAATTGCTAGCATGTTAGCCAACATTTGCTCCTATTACGCTACGTCTTGCTAGTTAAACCTAGCTGGGTAGCTAGTTGTTGATGCTGTTCACTAGCTATTTCATGTACTGATGTACGTTTATTGTGTTTTTTCCGACATAAACGCCAGTTCGCTTTATTTGCTTCTGCTTACTTTCCACTTCGCCATTTCGAATTTGTTAAAAATAGTGCTAACGTTGTCGAGCTACACTGAGGCCAAACATTCATATACAAACTAATATTACAGTAGCATTAACTTAACTTGTTGCGATACCAAGCTCAGTTCATAGTTTAAAGTGCAATAACATCACATGATTATTTTTTTCTGAATTAAGGCACCATTTAACGTCGGATAGCGATCGCAGTCCTCTAGTTATCGAATGGAACAATCGCGGCTCCTGTTGTAATCTGGTGCTGTCGTTATCATTTACCATTAGCTATATTAGCAAACTCAAGCTCCTGTATGGCCTTACAGCGCATCACCTTAGGAGGTTTCGGTCCCAAAATTTCAATTCGAACGACCGTTTACGGTCCTAGCTTTGCAGTCTCTCAAGTTGGCGTTGAAATATTTACCAGTATACATAGATAGCTGGTGCAGCTTAGTTTATCATTGGAGTGTGGGTGGTAAGACAAGGCCATGTTGGCACGGTTAGCTATCACGTCCCTGTATTTACCTTAAAAACCTCATCAAGAGCAGCCTTGAAGACTTTGAAATGAACAGGTTTATTTGTAGGGAAACTGCTTTTGTTACCATCGGGGCCACCAGTAGCCTGAATGCACTGATTAGCAAGTGTTACTGTAAGGCGCTATTGATGCACAGATGCCCAACAAAAGTGAAGAAAATTTAAATTTTGCATACATTTCCCACGGCCCTCACGATAAGCGATAAAATATATAGGACACTGCGGACTAGCGATGCAGATACAGCAGTAAAGGTAGTAGTTTAGTATTTGAATTGAGCGTATACCATTACCATTAACTACCTGTGGAGTAAAAAAAAAAGTAAATCGTGAATTGACAATTAATGAAAAGCTGTGGTAGAGTGCTATGATTTGGGTTAAGTACACCTGTGGAGTGAGAACTGTAATAGAACTGTTGCTGAGCGCTATTGATTTTAGATCGTCTTTCAGGCATTGTACAGAGAGAGGTTTTATTTGTACATGTTTATTTCATCAACTTCCCGATTTTGCTAAATAAGGATTTCTAAAAATAAATAAAAAAACATGGAGAATTTTATTGAAGTGGGGGAAATCAGAATGAATCTAAGCATCTCAGAACTTCTTGGCACGTATATCACTGTAAGTGTTCTGCCCAGAACAACAAGTGAAAGAAGTAGCAGATTTTTTAACTTTAATTAGCATAAGTGGTGTCTACATTGGTAGAGCCCGACCAATATTGGATTTTTGGGGCCGATGCTGATTCCGATATTGGGGAGTAAAAAAAATCAGATATCGGTATATCGGCCGATATATTCACATATGTTCAAAATGTATCTGAAATTAAATTTCCAAATCTGAAAAGTTATTGTCATATTTGCATGACATACAAAATACAAATAAAATATTGTTCTGTAGCAACTTAAATAGCACTAAAATAAAATATCAAATTAAATAGAAGTGAGTACAACACAAAAACACACAAAAGTAGGAGCAAAAAGGATTTTCTTGTTTTTCCCACCTTCACACAGTGCTGCTGAAGATAAGTCACCAAACACAGACCAGCTCATTTGACATACTGTTAATAATAGTAATAAAAGGCTTAATGAGCAGGATTTTCCATATTAAATATTCCCTCTTAATCAACATCATAATCCAGGAGAAGTGTGAGCTGGTGTCTGTATCTGCAGAGGATCTGCCCTTCGTCTGTGTTTCTATTCTTATCATTCTGCTCTGTTTGGGGCATTTTGGACGATCTATGGACTGTCTATTGCGGGGCAGCGGTCTGGAGCTCAGCCAACAGTCTGCAGTTCGGGACTCAATCAAAATGTAACGTGACGGTGACGTGGCTGTCTCTCTGCTCTGCTCTCTGTCTGTATCACCTTAACATCATAACTTTAACATCTTTATGAGACGTAAAAGGGACCTCACAAAACGTCTTCATTTGCCGTTCTGTGAATGAGAACAGTCCGCGCGTGTGTGTGTCTCACTGCTGTAAGGAGCTGCAGGTGTGACGGAGGGCGGAGTAGGCAGACGCACACACCTAGTAGCAGCGCGACGTTGGCTTATTAAAACAAAACCCTATTTCTTCCTGCGGGGTTGTACGGAGGTGTAGACGTGTAAGCTTGTTGTTTTGAGCGTAACCGCTATGAAACTAGCAGACAATAAAGCTTAAGCAAACTTAAAACTAACTGAGAGCCAGACTGTACACACGGGATCTCGTCTGCGCAGTTTAGATGCGCAGAGGATAGAAACAGCGGTGCTCTGAAAGCAAGCTTTCTTTGGCTGATTACTGTGATTTTAACATGAGTTTGTTGTTCACAATGTTTCGTTCTGTATGGGAAAGATAATGCTTCCTAATGCTTCCCCTGCTGTGTGTGCTGCTCTGCTCAGCTGTGACGCGCACTCACCTCATTTCCCATCATACCTGCCACATAGTGCTGACTGAATAGTTTAAGTTGTTATGTTTGCTATTTATGTTCCAAAATGCAAACAAATATTTTGTTAGTGTTTTTAATGTGTCTGTTTAGAACATATGTTCTGCATATGTTGGTAATTGTCATTTTTGTGCTGGTTTATAGTTGTAACCATGAGTGAGGTGGCTGTTTCATTTCTTGACTTCAGCTGTATTTTAAAAAAAAAAGAAGAAAAAAAAGAGAAATCGGTTTGACCGATAAATCTGTCAGGCATTGAGTCAGATTTTTCGTTTTGTGGAGAAACTTCTGAAGAACTTTTTTTTTTTTAACTGAGGGGAGCCTTGTTGCCATTGGCAAGCTGTTGAGTGGAGACTGTTGGGATACAGCCTGCAAGAAGTTAAGAGGGTGTTGGGTAGTCAGACAAGAGGGGACCGTAACATAAAACAGTGGTAACAAACATTCAGTATTAGATACCAAGATTTGTGTTAATACTAAATAGGGTTTTCCCGAGGTTTTCAGAGCGCTTAGGTGCTAACTAGGTTACCGGCAGTGTTTCCGCTACGTAAATTTTGCCGCAGCGCTGCCGCTGCTTCAGATATCTGTGCTATTAAACGACTATGCTCCAAATGAACGGTCGTTCGCCTGCTCTCCTTGTTGAGGAAGAGCACTGAAACAGTGACAGGAGTCACAGGACATCAGGACGCTCTCTGTCCGCACACAATCATATGCAGTTCTGTAACGCAGTGTAAACATTCCTACTATGTATCTCTGTATGTCCCTATTGTAATTGCATTGATTGCCGCTGTTTATAAAGCTTGTAAAAGGTGCAGATGTTATTCGGTAACGGTCGATCGTTTTGATCGCTACGTCATTAATAAAGTCCTTTGTGCACATGCGACTCATGTTTTGTGAGAACTGAATAGTGAGAGAAAATATTTAACTTTTGTGACTTAATTAAACAGACTGCTGATGAAGACACAGCAGACAGAGAGACAGACAGAAAGAGGGGGCGGGGCCAGCGGCTGTGCAGAGAGAAGAGCAGGTGTGTTGGGGGGACTGAAGCAAAGCAAAGCAAAGTGATCAAATTAAAGTAATTAAAACCTGAATTTCCTTAATCCAGCCCAGGGTTTGAAGAAGAGCGTACAATTAAACTGTCGAAGTAAGAAATAAGCATCTAAAAAGAGGGTAATCCAGACTGAGTAAGTCTACATGTGATGTGCTTCTCACAGAAATCATTGATATATGCGATGATTACCATGTTATGCTTTCAGCATATTTTTGAGCATGCAGTACCTTTGAGGTTATTCTGTAGAATATTCTGGACAGTATTTGTCATTGTTTTGGAATGTTGCAGTAATAATAAACATGCATTTGCATAAAGGAAGCATATTTGTCCATTCCCATGTTGATAAGAGGATTTTAAACTTTAAAAAATATCTCTTTAAGCGGGATTCGACATAAGCACTGGCCAGGTGGCCCGACGGTATGTTTGTAACCCCCCGGGCCAGTAGATTAACTATTTAACTGGCCCCATGTGCCAGTAGGATCCACAAGCCCACAATGTAAACAAATTACTTTCTATGCAGAATCCCGCGGTAATCTCTATCCGATGTCAGCATCACTGCAGGTACTTTGGCTGCTGCTGTCAACAACACGTTACACGCTCCTCGCTGCACTCGCGACAGATCAGCTGTCATTCTAGAATATGCTAATTGACGTTAGCAAGCTACGGCAGACTAGTATAAACACACACGTTTTAGTTTTTCATACACACGCGAGGGAGATTTACTTCCCCCAACGCTGATGAGCCACTAAACACCCATAGCAGTGTTTCCCACACATAGAACAACAGGAACAGTCCGTCTGATATCACATAGTGAAGCTTTTAATGAGAGCACAGAGTAAACTGACCACTGTGCATGCAGAGTCTGTGTGTCAGTCACCTGCCTGTAAACTGTAAACATGCAAGCGACGCTCCGGCCATCACAGATGCGCCTGCGGGATGATCGAGGCAGTTGAGCAATTAAGTGAGGTGGCAATAAGTGTATGTATTCCCGTTATCAGCGGCACCTCGTCTCGGTGCACGTTAGCACTGTGGCTACATAAACAGACTGTCACAAAGCGGACGTGCCGCGGACTGCTTACCTTTAACGGCTACAGGAAGTAGGAGACGGTAAGATTGTGTTTCAAAAAGTTGCTCTCACGGGCTGATCACGCTTATAAACATACATTTGAACAGCGTCAGTAATGGCAGGTAACATACTAAATCTATTACTACTTAGTCATGCAGGTGTCAGAGTTGCTGAACCAAGAGGTAAAAGAAGCCTCTTTATGCCCATATGATTATTTTGGTCTATTTTTATGAGTTCATAATAGTTCCACAATTGAACACACATTCATTAATAAGATCCCTTACAGAGAAACAAAATTTTAAAATAATACCGAAATAACAAATGATTTCAGGGCCAGTGGTTTTAATGGCAGGGCCAGTGAATTTGTAAAGTTACTGGCCCGGAGTGCCAGTGGAAAATTGTGCTCAGTGTCGACCCCTGCTTTAAGGTACATTTACAACAGTTAAAAAATGTGCAATTAATCACAAGTTAACTATGGACAACGATGCGATTAATCGCGATTAAATATTTTAATCGATTAACAGCCCTAAGAAAAAATGATGCGTATAATACAAAATATGTACAACAGGTGTGATAAAAACTGTACAGATGTGCATGGTTTTAGTGAGTGCAAAAGCTTACAGTATAAAGTTAAAAATAAGAATAGTGCAGTAGGCGCTGCACCTAAGCCTTTATATGGTGGGGAAAACCCTGATACTAAATAGTTCTATTTTGAATATATACACCTGAGGCCATATATTCAGATACACTTTGGCTTCAGACATTCAAACTCAACCTTAAGTATCCAATGTTACCACACATTACCTGTGGTAATAGAGAAAGCACTTTTATATCCATGGGAGAAAAATTCAACATAATAGACAACAAAGAACTTTTATTACTATTTACAGATTTTTTTTATGTCAAAAGTTGAAATACACTATTTTAGTATTCAGGCAAAATTACCTTTAAGTTGCTTCACTTAAATCAAATGCTAAAGGTAGCATATAACAAGTGTCTTGCAAAACATTTTGGACAAGTTCAGTTCACAAATTCTTGCTCCGACTATATATCCTTAACTATATACTGTTTAACTTATTTTTATGCATAAATGTAAGTCTATTTTCAGTGAATTCACAGATCCTTCACAGACCCTACACAGCCTTTAAATGCATTCAGTTTAATTACTTAAAAGTAAGCATAGTGTGAAACTACACTCACTTTGATTTATATTGAGATGTGTCTCTCATATTTTGTCCTCCCTATTTATATACATGAGGGGGCCAGAGTATTAGAAACACCTCTGAATATAATGCAGCTCAGTACAGCCCCATCACCAATTATGTCCTTGATGCTGAAATATCATTGAATTAATGACAGCTTAGAAAAAAGCCTGTACATTACAGGCAACGTAAATGAAAATCTTATGGTTGAGTTGGTATATTGAATTACATTAGATTTTTCAGGTGTAGCCTACCCAATAAAGTGGCCAGTGAGTGTTATGTCAAGGCAGTGATGTTCATAGGTTTTCAAATAAGTGAGTCCCCGGAACCCGCGTGTGGTGATTTGAGTGCAATTTTTAAGAAATTCTAGTGTTAAACTTGTGTTTGATGTTGGTATGGTATGATATGGTTATGATGAACTGATAAATTCACGTATGCTTTTTTTTCAAAAGCATAAAATTACAAATCTGAAAAGTTTTACTAGAAAACAACTATCTTTTGCATGACATACAACATTTCTTAATTAACTCTGAATCAATGTGATTATAAGCGATCAGAAAATGAATAATCAATCACTGTGAAACTTTTGTCACAAAAATGAAGCTAGGCCTAACAGTAGAAAGAAAAAAATGAATTATGCAGATATGTTTGTGGTGCATTTTGGGCGGCCTTAATGTTAATCAAGTCTGTTCTATTTCACAATGATTACTTGTACTTAAGAAATAACAGGATATATGCGCAGACATCATCTGAGCATTGGAAATAATTTTTAGTATGTTTATAGAAATGTAAAACTGCAATTAAAAAAAGTGTTCCATAAAATTAATAAATAATCATGAGTAATTGTGATCTCAATATTGATCAAAATAATTGTGATTATCATTTTGGCCATAATCGTGCAATCCTCCTGCTTTCACTGGGTGACTGCTGAGTGCAACTCTGCTGTCCACTCCTGGCTCAGGTGCTCATGCCAGGTCTCATTCACAGCATTCTCATACCCACAAGCTCTGACACTGTTCACAGAAAAACTTTTTAAAGCCCCTGGAAACTCAGCTTGAAATAGCAAAAATGCATGTATGATATCAGTTGTGAGTGTGTCACAAAGCATCCACAAAAATCTGAGTGAAAATAAACATTCAGAACCACTAGAAAATCTTCTTGAAAAACAGCTCGTTTGGCTGTGCAGACAATTTCTCAGGACTGTTTAGGCGTGGCAGCTCCCGTGTTGATTGACACCTGCCGGGGTCCGCCTGTCCTAGTTCTCATGGCAACTGTCAACACAACGATGGCGCATGGGAAAGCAGTG
Organism: Semicossyphus pulcher; assembly: GCF_022749685.1. Taxonomy (NCBI): domain Eukaryota; kingdom Metazoa; phylum Chordata; class Actinopteri; order Labriformes; family Labridae; genus Semicossyphus; species Semicossyphus pulcher. The sequence continues at coordinate 586,534 of NW_027211748.1, forward strand.
TTTCCTCTAGGATTTTTTTCAGCAGCAGGGTAGAGGGTGTTGTACCACCCAGGTATGTGCACATGTGCACATCATATCAAAACTATTGCTGTCAGGTGATTAAAAAAATGAATCTAATTAATTACAGGCTTTGTAATTAATTGATTTCAATGAATCTCATATATCAATGATTTCTGTGAGAAGCACGTCACATGTAGACTAACCCTCTTTGTAGATGGTTGTTTCTTACTTCCACACTTTAATTGTTCTTTCTTCTTCACCTCATTAAGTTTTAATTCACAAACTACTTTAACCTGATCACTTTGCTTCAGTCCCCCAACACACCTGCACCTCTGCTCCCTGCAACACTACTGGCCCCGCTCAACCCCCCGCCCCCGCTTCTATCTGTCTCTCTTTCTGCTGTGTTGACGGTCTTCATCAGCAGTCTGTTTAATTAAGTCACAAAAGTTACAAATTTTCTCTTTCGCAATTCAGTTCTCACAGCACGTGAGTCGCGTGTGCACGAGGGACGTTATTAATGACGTAGCGATCTTAACGATCGATCGTTACCAAACGACATCTCCTTTTATAAGCTTTATAAAGCGCGACAATCAATGTATTAACAGTAGGGACGTACGGAGTTAGATAGACAATATCTCCTCATTTCAGTATAATATTGTGCAGCTTGTTGGAGGGAGATCGCCAGGGAGCTGAAAGTTTGATACTGAGCGCACAGCTGATATGGGCACGTGGATTGTTTACACTGCGTATTAGAACTGCGTATGTATGCCTATGTCAGCGATGCGGAGCGGACCCTCTTTTGCCGTTAGAAGTAAACTGGTCCCGCTGTTGTTTATGTGGTTGCCAAGACTTCACGAGTTCACTGTTTCAGTGGTCTTCCTCAATGAGGAGAGGATGGACGATCGTTGATTTGCAGCGGAAATCTCCAAAGAGTCGTTCAATTACAACTTCTGAAGCAGCGGCTGCAACAATTCATTAAATGTATGTGGCGGAAACACTGCTGCTTCTCCAAGTCCGCCGCATTTACAAAATAAAAAAATGACACGTCATCTCAGATGGTGGATGTGCACCCGGGGACAGCACACACAGGCATGATGCAGAGATGTTCAAGGTATGTGGACACGAGTTAGCGCAGACTCAGAGAGAGGGATTGATCGCGAGCCCAGAAGTGTTATTGCACCTGTGAGGGCGGGGCAACTGCTGTTGATTATTTCATGATTGGTTCGAGAAAATTTATGACGACATGAATATCTTCACTGACCACGCCCAATTTAACCCCAGCGTCAGGGAAGTTAACAAAGTAAGAATGGCAATAACTCCACTTTGGATTAAAAGTCATTTCTAAACCTTTTAACATGCTTACAAGTATGTACATAAGACTTTAAACTGCATGGTGAGAAGGATTTTGTGGATTTGGGTTTCCAGGGGCTTTAAGTAAAGGTGTTTACTCACCGTCCACGCCAGGCTTGTTTTAATATTTCTACGTCTGCGTATTGCAATGCACACTGGCTGCTTTGTATGAAACAGGGCTTCCACATTTCTGACTGTAACCATGTCTGCTTTTATTTTGAAAGTACCACACTTCTGATAACAATCAGTCGCTGAACATTAGTGACTGATGTTGTATTTATTTTAACCCACCGGTAACCTACACACACTCCATTTCATAACACAGTGCTGGGTCCAAAAGTATGGAGGACTGAAACTGCCATAATCAAAATTAAATAAATAAATAAATATCTCAAATAAATAAATAAGTAAATAAAATAATAAAGACAGAAATGTAGAAATTTGTATAAAATGTGTATATGTCTAGCTCCCCACAGTTTCCGGAAATTACTTAAAGAAGCAATGCTAGCCGAGCTATATGCAACTAGTAATGGATGTGAACTGGCTTGTGGGTGATGCCACAATCGCACGAGATGCCAGCGTTCCGCGGCTATAGATGCTGGAATTTATCCACGGCCTGCCTCATTAGGGATTGCAGTGGAATATATGCTATCCCAATTCATATACATTCATTAATATTAGTGTGTGTAACGAACTGCACTCCCGAAGAGAGAGAGAGAGAGAGAGCGAGAGCGAGAGAGAGTGCATGCGGACAGCGCGGACGCAGCTAACAAAGTGGTCATTTGAGTATGAGACCAATTAGACTTAGATAAGACCTAAATAAAAGAGCATTAAAACGAGAGCGAGTCAGAGAGGAGAGATAAGAAAAATGTACATCAGACAACTGCATGCTTGATTATTTATGTTTCCTCATCTTCATTGCTTGGTAATGTCACCGCTTTTCGAATGTTCACATGGACGCGCATCATGAGACCGGGCGCAGCTACGATAGGTGTCAGTTAGACCTGCTGCACTCGGCTCCTTTGAACTGTAGACGGGAGTACTTGTTTACAGTGACAGACAGTGTGATGGCTGTCTCATGGACGAGTCCTCCGCATGTTGAAAGGTTGAAAGTGCAACATTAGGTGTATCATATATTAATTTAGTAGGGACAATTGACTAATTTCCAATCCCAATTCTACGCCATTGATATAGCCTGCCTATCAACTGTTTTTTAAGATAAATAAATGCAGATAATATTTGACCGTAATTTCACCCATTTGTCCGGAATATTGAAAGCTTAAAAATCCACTGTCAGTCGACCTCTACTACGTATATTGATGGCCTAATTCACTCTTCAGATAGGTGCTGGTGCCATCGCTAACGTTTTCATACTGCGGCAGTTTGAGTGGTGACCTGTTGTCAAGATATTATTTTCAACGAAAGAAACTGTTAAACAAAAACAAATACGGGGATGAAGCGCTCCTCAGCACCCTGCGGCAGCCTTTTTTCCTGAGAAAAACCTCACAGGTGATCTGGCAGTCTTCCAAAAAGCTTCACTAGCTAACAATGTCCTGAGAATTAGGTCGGGACAATTACTGGAGATGTCCTTTCACAGTTATAGCACACAACAGAGTATTTCAATAAGGCGAGAATGCATCTGACATGATAATCTCCTGTTTGCTTTAGGTGAGGGGTGCAGGAGGCAGGACATGATGAAAAAAGTATGTAGCAGTTGAACAATTCCTCCAGAAATAAAATGGCTTTTATTTAATGACAAATACACAGTTGCGTGTACAACTGAATAAATGAAATAAGAATAAACATTCTGTAGAAAGTTCATTATTAACACAAAAACCACAAGAAGAAAACTAAAACTAAATAAATAAATGCATAAAACAAAAACCCAACAACATCAAAGACAATTTTCAAGTTAATTTTTCAATTTATTTGGTTCATTTTCAATAGACAAAGCAAAATACGAAGACAGAAAATAAAAGAACCAATTCTTAGTAATAAACCGAAAGGGTGTAGGCAGAAGCTAAAGCTTATTTACACCTACCCCTCTTACCTTACAAATCAGAATCATCACAAAAACAAGGATATGGCAGCAGCAATGCAGATAAATTAGTATTATCATTTTGGCCATTACTGGCATTAACTTAAATTTTCCAAAGTGTACTGCATGATGCTATTGCTTATAAAGGCATACTGTGTGCTACAAGCATGGGGAGAACAGGACTCTATCAGGGGTGCAGAAAATTTGAGCAGTACAAGAGGCCGCTCAGTCAATGGGGACAACATCCAGCTGGAGGGACCTTACATGCTCTAAGAATGGCCGCCAAATTTTATAAAATTTTACATTGGAGCCAAGAAGGGAGTGTTTAATGGTTTCTAATTTCACAAAGGATAGGGCGTCTTTTATCTAATGGGTATGAGAGGGGGGTGTGAGGACTCTTCCAGTGCATCAGAATAACCTGCCTCGCTAGCAGTGTGAGAAAGGCTACTAGTTCAACAAAATAGGATGGCAATGAGTGGTCAGCTGGTAGGACATCAAACAGGCCAACTATGGGTCAGGGGTGCATATTAACAGATGTGACGACTGAGAGTGAGTCAAATACAGACTTCCTAAATATGTGGGAAAGATTAGCTGGTCCTAGGTGACATTTATCACAATTTGGATCAGTACCAGGATAGATGCGAGCTAGTCTGCTCGTTGACCAGTGAACTCTGTGGACTACTTTGCATTGTAAGACCCCGTGACGAGCCCAGATACATAACGTGTGGACACGTTTCAAAACTGACTGCCAAACCTCAGTCTCTATCTCTATATTAAGATCCCGGGACCAGGTAATGCGTAGGTTATCAGAGGCTGGAGGTTGGCACATGAAGAATTTGTTGTATAGCTGCGAAATGGTACCTTTTGAGGTAAGGATTAATATTAAAAATGGTGTCAACCCAGGTAGAAGGAGGGATAGCAGGAAAGCCAGGAAAGTGATTGTGAATTCAGTCTCTGATTTGTAATCTGAAGAAGTGGGTCCTTGCTAAATTAAATACATGCATTAATTGGTCAAAAGATGCAAATGTTCCATCAATGTAAAGATGCTTTACAGAGACAATTCCATAACCTTCCCAGGTTGAGAATTTTCTGGTAAATTTAATTTCAATAAATACTGAAGTTGTTTTTGCTTAGATGTAATTACCTGTATTTTTTTTCTTATACAATGTCACTTAAATGCAGCCGTATTTAATAAATCAGTGGGTGTAATTTTTTTCTTCTCTGTCTTTCAGGTTGTACATTGAAGCCTATGCACCATTCTTCCCTTTCCAGAGACCAGTGATTTTTTGGTGTCTTATAGTACCAGGAAGTTGTGTAAAAGACTACCATTCTTTGTTGAACAGTGGACACCTACATAGGATGTGCACTAAGACCTATGGCAATAAATCAATCATCTGAAGTTTTTTTCATCTGAAGTCGTACCTCAAGATGCTTTAAAAAAGGGTCACATCTGAACTTTAATTTTTGATAAAGTAAACATATTACTGCTGTCATAGTCTGCTCTGGGGTTGGGTATATGGCTGGTTTGATGGTTGGCAGACATGTCTGAGCATGAAGCTAGTGTAGCTTCATAATTTAATATAGAATGTTAGCATATGGCTAGCCACATATGGTGACATATCAGGCCATTATCCTCCACCCTTCCATCATCATTTCTGGCCCCTACAAGGGGCTATACAATTAGTTAAGTGTGGTGCCCCCTTGCCCCCTCATCTTTTCATTTCTCCTTCATTAAGTTATCTGTCCATTTATATAAACTATCATCAGTGTTTGCTCCATCACTCATCAACCCATATCACTTTTAATAGTAATAATAAGTCTATAGCCCAGCCTAACTCAACTCTGTTCCAATATGAAATCATTTTCTTTTCTTTGAATTAATCTCACAACCCCTGCATTTCAAGTTAAATTTCCATAGCTCAAACTTTTTCTACCAAAGTGAAACCCTAGCCCCAGTTTAGTTAACATTTGGGCCTGAGTAGACCACCCTAAAGTGTGAAAGTCTAGCTGCTAGACAGTTGTTTTGGTAGTTAATTTAGTTGAATGGAATCAGCGTAACCGTGGAGAGGCCAGGCTACCACAAACTGATGGACTTTGACAAGCGAGGAGTAGGAGGAGGGGGTGGTGGAGGGAAGGGGGAGGCAGAGGAGGGTAAGAGGATGTCTTCAAAGACAGGGAGTCGATCAGGGCATGGTGGCAGGGGTGCTGGCTCTAACTCTGGAGTTCTTATGGTGGGACCAAACTTTCGGGTTGGAAAGAAGATCGGCTGTGGAAACTTTGGAGAGCTGCGACTAGGAAAGAACCTGTACACCAATGAATATGTTGCAATCAAACTGGTAAAAATAATCCCTCTTTATGTTGTTGATAGTATTGTCGGGCAGCACATTACTTTTTTTGGTACTGTGAATAAGCTAATGGAATGGCACTTGGAAGAGACAGAAAATTATTAACATGTTTAAAAATCAGATTTGACTATCCAGAATACTGTAGTATTGTGTAAAAAAATCTATATTTGATTGACAGAATTATTCTTTTTAAACATAATCCTCATTTGTAGGAGCCTATCAAGTCGCGGGCCCCACAGCTCCACTTAGAATATCGATTCTACAAACAGCTGGGATGTTCAGGTAAGAATAATCATCTCCTTTGTCAGATTCTTTTTTTTTTTTTTTGCCAATTTTTCCCCTGCACTGCTTTCCTTCTGACTGCTAACTCCATTTCTGACCCAGGTAGAGTGATTATAACTTTGTGCTGCAACATTATTGCCCGACAAATATTAACACGTCCTTTCCACTGTAACACGTGCGGGACTTGTTGTGTTTCACTTGGGATTTCGTTTCTTATTGGGTGTGTGTGGGTGTTTGTGTGGGAAGTCACCCCAGGATAAAGTGCAGCAAGGTGGCTTTCGTCAGTTGCTGTCAGTCTTCTATGCAGGTGTTTTTGGTTGAATTGCAGTCAGATCTCATTAGAGATGCAGTGATGATTGATCAATTTCTCGGCTTTATACAAATATATATGCCTGTGTCCATCTTCTGTTCTTTCTTCATCTGTTCGTACAGAGGGTGTACCCCAGGTGTTTTACTTTGGACCATGTGGTAAATACAATGCTATGGTTCTAGAACTACTGGGACCCAGCTTAGAAGATCTATTTGACCTCTGTGACCGGACCTTCTCTCTCAAGACTGTACTCATGATAGCCATACAACTGGTAAGACTAATGCAGGGTTCAGACAGGGGGCGAAGAGCATCCAAGAGCTGGTAGCTTCCTTATAGCTCCAATGTTGACTTATTGGACCGTTCAGACAGGGAGCACTGAAGCTAGAGCTCCATGGCTGGCTCGCAATCTGCAACAATGGTTTTGGCATCTGTTTTTTTCCCTGCTCATTGTGAATGAATCTGTCAAAAAAAAAGAACACGCTAATAATGTATCAAAAGATATAAATGATATGTAAGATATAAATGATCTGATTCTGATAAATGCTTAGATAAGATTATCATGCTTTTGATTTTTCTGCCAGTCTCCCAGGAGTTGCGATTTCTTTTTTTTTCTTCCCCCATATTGTCAGTTGATCAGATCAAGACAGACCACACACACACACACACTCACACTCACACTCACACTCACACACACACACACACACACACACACACACACACACACACACACACACAAACAAACTAGTCATTAGACAGACCGTGAAGAATGATTAAGTTTAGCTCTACATTTGATCAGAAAAGAGCTGGGGAGCCTAAGTTTCCTGACCAGTGCAGAGAAATGTGTTTCTTGTGTGAATAGCCAAGTTAGTGCTCACATAAGATAAAAAATATCGCAGCGCTTCCCAGTGCTTCCACCTCATGTCTGAACCCAGCATTACACAAAAAAACAATTGTTAAACCTCAAAACACTCGTAGTTTATTGTTGGATCTCTTAGCTTTGTTTTCTTTCTTTTTTTGTATTTTTAATTAGATAACCCGTATGGAGTTTGTTCACACCAGAAGCCTGATTTATCGAGACGTGAAGCCTGAAAACTTCCTGGTGGGCCGACCTGGCTCAAAAAGGCAACACACCATCCACATCATAGACTTTGGCCTGGCAAAAGAATACATAGACCCAGAGACCAAGAAACACATCCCATACAGAGAACACAAGAGTCTGACTGGAACTGCTAGATATATGAGCATCAATACACACCTGGGGAAAGGTGAGCTGCTACACAGTGCTACATATGCACACATGTGCCACTGAATAAATGATTCATGCAGTATAAACCATAGATGTCTAAGACCTTTAAAGATCTGTGTATGTGACCACACCCAGAATCTCAGCAAAACCTGCCATGATTTATTTTTGCTGTCTGGTACTTTTTAAAATGAATGTGAGAAAAATGCTTTATAATGATGTTGCTTATCGATACTCCCTTAAGTTAGAAAATGTGTTTATTTGAGAATAATTTTGAAAAATACCTTTAAGTTTTGTTGAATGATTGTTGCCAACAAAATTAATGCTGACTATTGCGACTTGCTACTGCCTGCCTTTACCTGTGCGTGAAGGCAACCTCACTGAACTGCTGCAACTCACACACCTGCAGTGTCCACTAAGATTTAAGCAATCACCAGGGTTATATAATAGCTGTCTATAGATGTAAAGGCAAATTTCAAACAAGTGTCAAGTATTCAGTTATGTAAAAGTAAATGTAACAAACTAAAGATTCTCTATTTTTAGTGAATAAAATAGTTTACATGAGGATAAAATTCAGTAATGTACCATACTATATCCACAAAAACATCCAAAACTTGTCATAATCCTTTTGCCATGATGTTTGGAGATGTTTTTTGCAGGAATTGCAATAGCTGTTTTCAGTACATCTTGTTGATGCATTGTGGGGTCAGCTTTTATCAAGCAAAACTTTCTTGTGGAGCAGAGTCTGAAGATGGAGTTTAGTGAGTTTGGTGTCAACTGAGCTAAAAATTGGGGTTGAAAAGTATTAAGAGTGTCATCCGTTCAATAGTTGCAAAGTTATAGTACAGAGGACTGATTGTTTTGAATTTTCAAAGTTTAAACTTTAGATGGCTGCTGTTTAAGAAAAATGGCTGACTGTTTTCTGCTTTAATTGTCAAGAACTTTATTTATTTATTTTTATTAATAACCATATACGTAAGATAACCTGGAAAATCCCGTCCATAATTACTTAAAGCCAAAGTGTACATCTGCAAATAGTTTCAGTAGATGACAGCAAATCCTCACATTTAGAAAGTTAGAACTTGAAAATGATATATTTGCTTAATAGATAATGTTAAATAATACAGAATAATAAAAATCAACAAATGATTGAAATCACAGGTAATACATTTTTAAAAATACATAAATTAGGATAGGGGTCAGAACTGATGTTGCAGGCCTTTTTGACAGGCTTGACAGCTTGCATCTGTGGATGAAAAAAAAATCTGTTCTGAACAGTGGAAAAGTAGCAAGCTGAAGGATGCATGCAGCAATGTAAAAACTTTTACTATTTTTTAAAATAGATATACCAAAAGGATATCATTAGTGATTATAACTCTTTCCGCCATGCAAAACAACATGGTGGTGGTGTCATACACCAGAGACGTGTTGCTGGCAACAAACCATCCTCCGATCTGATGAAGAACATACAACCAGCACCCCTAAGGAAATGAGGGCGGAGAGGAGGCGTCTGTAAGCAAGACCAGCGCTGCAGTCCATGATACTCAGCAACGAGAGATCCCTAAAGAATTAAATGGTACGAGCTGTGGACGTACACTACAACCTGTTACGAGTACCGCAATCATCCATCATTGTGTTTACGGAGATGGCTTCATCAGGACATACATCATCAGATGACTTCATCCCAATTCTGTGTGTGTGCTAGAAGAGGTGCTGGCAGAGGTGGGGGCAACAACTGATGTAGACAATACAGGCTTTGTCAGACCATCTGAAACCCCAACGTCGAAATTGTGTGTTTGATTCTGAGACCCGTTTATCTGCCTAGAGAGTTTGGAAATATCATCCTCTGCGCCGTATGTTTTCCACATGTTTTTATTTTCGGGGACTTCAACCACTGCAAACTAGAACTACCACTCCCAAGTTTTCAGCAGGATGTTAAATTGTGAGGACAGAATCCTAGGTAAATGCTATGGTAACATAAAGAATGCTTCTGTGAGTAGTGCCAGACCTCCACTGACAAACTCTGACCACAACACAGTGGACCTCATCCCTACTTACAGAACTGCTCTCAAATGTAGCAAACCACAAACCAAGACTGTGAAGGTTTGGACCAGCAACAGCATAGAGTCGCTCAAAGGATGTTTTCTCTCCACTGAGTGGAATATCCTCCATGGGATGAATGTGGATATTGCTACTGAGACTGTTACAGACTAAAATAAATTTTGTGTGGACATTGTCCTGCCTCAGAAGGAAATAACTGTGTATCCTAACAATAAACCATACATAGTTAAGGAGACTAAGGACTGCATTAACCGCCAAAAAAATTAAAAACCAGGACGGAATTCAAAACTGTACAAAAAGAACTTAATCAGATGCTAATGGAAGCCAGGAGGTAACACAAGGAGACCATAGCACAAAACTTTGCTACTAATAACTCCAGTAAACTATGGCACAATCACCAACACGGCTCCAGCTCAAAAAAGTCTCAGCACCTCAAATGACCTGCAAAATGCAAATTTTTCTTCTGAATGAAGGGATGTTTTTGAGTCGATCATTGTTACTGAGCAGGATGCAAAGTTGGTGGTAGTGCAATCACTTTAGAACGTCTGTACCAAGAAGGTCTCGGGTCCAGAATGGATATCTACTTTTCTCCTCAAAACCTGTGCAGAGGAGCTAACATAAGCATGGTGCCACATCTTCCAAAAATCTCTGGACTCGTAAGCCATCGCCTCCCTCTAGAAGAAATCTGTAATTACATCGGCCCCTTAAATGACTTCAGGACTTCAGGCCTGTGGCTATGAAATCCATTGACATGAAGTGTTTTGAGAGGATGGTGGTGACACTGTTCAGGAAGGAGATAGATTTGCTTTTAGATCCTTTTCATAATCTGTGCTGCGCCCCCGCTTATAGGTAATATAAGCGGGGCGCAGCACAGATTATGCTATTAATTGTATCACACATCTGGTAAGCAAACATCTTGATGACCCTGAAGCTATTGCATGTGCGTTGTTTGTTGATTTTAGCTCAGCTTTCAACACTGCAGCCACACTTACTTGAAAAAAAAATGAAAGAGATGAACATAAATCCTTTCATCCTAAAATGGTACCTCTCCTTCCTGACACAATGAACCCAGAAGGTTGGGGTCAACAGCGCCCTCTCAGAACCCAGGTGAATTAGCACTGGTGCCTCACAGGCTTGTGTTGGCTCCTACTTTTTTACCGGGCGGTCTTGTAAAGTGACATAACATATGACATTACAGCTTGGCATGGTAACTCGACAGTGCAGTTGAAGTCACAGATTGATCACCTGGTGCAGACTGCCATGAAGATCATCCCTCGAAACGCTTCATGAGCAGCCTGTTATCAGGCAGGCATAGAACATTTTGTCAGACCCAACTCGCATCCACATCCAAGAGTGCAAACTTTTACCTTTTACCAGGAGATCTAGGGAACCTAGGAGCAGGCTGAACCATTACAAACATTTATTGTTGCCAATGTCCATTAAACTCCTGAACAACTCGTAACACAAGGCTATCATGAGGACAGTGCAATATGTTACATCTGTGTAATAATTGCCATATTGTGTGTGCATGTATTTGCCATCTGTGTATGTAGACGAAATATGTGCTGGAATATCAATTTCTGTGAAATCATTCCCTTGTCTGGTGTAGACTGCATTCAGTATGCTTTACTGTGACTTTTGTGGGATTCTTGTTTGTAACTGCAGTTAGGAGTCCAGAAAAAAGTTCCCCAAGGGGACAATAAAATTAAATCTTATCTTATCTTACAAGATTTTATAAAGGAATGGGGCCATGGTAAGTATAATGTGTCTACTTTTCTTACAGTCGCTGTATTGTAAGTACCAAACTATGTGTTGAATCATAGACATTGTGGTCTTGAGGTGTTGAATTTAACATCAATAATGTTTTTTGTTTTTAAAGAGCAAAGCAGAAGGGATGACCTGGAAGCTCTAGGCCACATGTTCATGTACTTCCTTCGAGGCAGCCTACCCTGGCAGGGACTCAAGGTGGGGAGACATCTGAACAATATCCAGTGTTTATCATTCATTTCATCTGTGTTCCTTTACCCTTCCTATTAAGCATGGGACTTGCCTTAAATTGCCTTTGTTCTACCACTTGTCTGTTAAAAATACATCTCTATCTGTCTTGTAATTAGGCTGACACTCTAAAAGAACGTTATCAGAAAATAGGTGACACTAAGAGAGACACACCAATAGAAGTTCTCTGTGAAAACTTCCCAGGTTTGTATAAAAACAACACACCTCCACAGAAAAGCTGTGTTTCTATGCAACAGTTGCATGTATGCTCCAGCTAGCAAATCTGATCAAATTTTGTGTGTCTCGTGTGTGTGTGTGTGTGTGTCTCGTGTGTGTGTGTGTGTGTGTGTGTGTGTGTGTGTGTGTGTGTGTGTGTGTGTGTGTGTGTGTGTGTGTGTGTGTGTGTGTGTGTGTGAATGAATTGTTTTTTCTGTGCATGTCACAGAAGAGATGGCCACCTACCTGCGGTATGTACGTCGCCTTGACTTCTTTGAGAAGCCGGACTATGATTATCTGAGGAAACTCTTTACAGACCTCTTCGACAGAAACGGATACGTCTTTGACTACCAGTATGACTGGACTGGAAAGACACTGGTTAGTGTGAAATGTTTTTATTTTTGTTGCGTGCACATAGTAAGTTTAAGATTAATTTAACTTTTTGGTTTAGAGCTTGGTTTAAAGCTGAGATGTCACATCAGCATTGATATATTATCATGATTTATACATTGTGTAAACTGGAACTGACAAACATGAAGTAGAAGGTTTCTTTGACTTTCTAAAGACAGGAGTGTTAGTTCATGGCATTACGCAAAGTTTCTTAGTAGCCTGTGATCTGAGTTGACGGAAAACATAGACAATGCTGAAAAATTCAACATGATTGCTATAAAGCTCCTATATTTGGTGTTAACCGCTTTTAAAAAGGTTTAACAAGTTAAACACTTTTATTGTCCAGTGGTCTTTGTCTACCTCTAAAAGAACATAAGTGCTATTCGTAAGATCAATAACAAGTTATCAAGTGACGGAAACATCTCTTCACCTTTTATGTTTTTCATTAATGTGTGTTTAGCCCACTCCTATTGGTCCAGTGGCCAGTGAGACTCCTCTTCAGACGAGCAACAGAGATAAAGCACCGCAGACCAAAAACCAGGTACACACCCTCATTCTGAATAATTGTTTTTAATTGACTTGATGATTAGAGTCTAAATATTTGGGAAAGATACAGTAAATTTTATCCAAACTTTCACTAGATTTTCCATACCTGCTTATTTATCATGTGCCTGCCAGAGTCACACACACACACACACACACACACACCAGCTTGGCACATAAAGCAGGCCTGCATCTCCTTCACCGTGCTGCTCCTTCAACTCATGTCTCTTTCTTGTTTGCTCCAATTGAAAAAAGCTGGTTGGTTTTGTTGCAGGGTTGCAAACAGTGCTTCCGCAATTCAATCTAAGGCTGTTAAAAAGAACTTGCAGCACACAGTCCAGCACTACAAGGTTCTGCAACAGCTTCTTCCCCCAAGATGTGAGGTTTCTTAAAGGGATGGTTCGGTTTGTTTGAAGTTGGGTTGTATGAGATACTTATCAACAGTAAGAAAGTTAGAAACTGGCTGGAGTGCTGGCACGGAAGCTAGGCTGTATGCTGCTGAAGATACGGTCAATTCCACACGTAATTTATTCATTTATGAGGATGTCTCACCTAAAAATCAATAGTTGTATCCATTGTACGCTATATTTGAATAATTCACCGCGTTTCACTTTTCAGTAAAAACGCCTCTTTATTTTGCACTATTTTGTGTGGTCCGCAACACATATGTGTCACTACGTACAGTGTTGGATTAGCTGTTTGTGTCAGGGGTTTGTAGAAAAGATAACTAACAAATGAAAATACGATATTATGGAAACGACAAAGTGCCGTTCATGGTGGGAACCAGAGGACATTGTATTCCTTCATGCCATGAAGTGTTTTATACCATATGTCAGCTGTTTGTGTCAGAAAGTGCAGCGGCTAGCACAGACTGAAATCAAACTTTTCTGAAGATTTCACTGTTGGTGCTTGATTGATCATGGTGTTAGATAGCAGCGGCTGCTCAGCGAAATGTAAACATTCACACACCAGGCACAACACTGGGACAGCTCCACGTCTGCACCAATCATTTTTCTGAAGAGGATTAATGCAAAATCAACAACGAATGATCCAGCTGGACTCTTGCTAAAAAGCAATACTGTACCTAACCATCAGGAAAGCTAGCGCCAAATAGAGTTAGGTCCATAAATATTTGGACAATGACACAATTTTCATCATTTTGGCTCTGTACACTACCACAATGGACTTGAAATGAAACAGATTTCAGACAGGGTACCCCCTTTTTAAGGGACCAAAAGTCAATGACAGCCTGAAGTCTGGAACCCATAGACATCACCAGGCGCTGGGTTTCGTCCCTGGTGATGCTCTGCCAGGCCTCTACCGCAACTGTCTTCAGTTCCTGCTTGTTCTTTGGGCAGTGTCCCTTCAGTTTTGTCTTCAGCAAGTGAAATGCATGCTCTGTTGGATTTAGGTCAGGTGATTGACTTGGCCATTGCAGAACATTCCACTTCTTTGCCTTAAAAAAGTCTTTGGTTGCTTTCGCAGTGTGCTTCGGGTCATTGTCCATCTGCACTGTGAAGCCCCGTCCAATGAGTTTTGAAGCATTTGGCTGACTATGAGCAGATAATATTGCTCGAAACACTTCAGAATTCATCCTGCTGCTTTTGTCAGCAGTCACATCATCAATAAAGACGAGCCAGTTCCATTGGCAGCCATACATGCCCACGCCATAACACTGCCACCACCATGCTTCACTGATGACATAGTATGCTTTGGATCATGGGCAGTTCCTTTTTTTCTCCATACCCTTCTCTTCCCATCTTCTGGTACAAGTTGATCTTTGTCTCATCTGTCCACAGAATGTTGTTCCAGAACTGTACAGGCTTTTTAAGATGTTTTTTGGCAAACTCTAACCTGGCCTTCCTGTTTTTAAGGCTCACCAATGGTTTCCATCTTGTGGTGAACCCTCTGCATTTACTCTGGTGAAGTGTTCTCTTGATTGTCGACTTTGACACAGATACACCTACCTCCTGGAGAGTGTTCTTGATCTGGCCAACTGTTGTGAAGGGATTTTTCTTCACCAGGGAAAGAATTCACAACAGTTGTTTTACGTGGTCTTCCCGGTCTTTTGGTGTTGCTGAGCTCACCAGTGCGTTATTTCTGTTTAAGAATGTACCGTTGTTTACAGTTGATTTGGCCACACCTAATGTTTTTGCTATCTCTCTGATGGGTTTGTTCTGATTTTTCAGCCTAATGATGGCTTGCTTCACCGATATTGACAGCTCTTTGGACTTCATATTGAGAGTTGACAACAGCGGATTC
This sequence comes from Semicossyphus pulcher, assembly GCF_022749685.1. Classification (NCBI taxonomy): domain Eukaryota; kingdom Metazoa; phylum Chordata; class Actinopteri; order Labriformes; family Labridae; genus Semicossyphus; species Semicossyphus pulcher. Next base: position 601,569 of record NW_027211748.1, read on the forward strand.
CAAATGCAAAAACCACACTTGAAATGAACTCCAGACCTTTTATCTGCTTCTTGCAAATGAAATAATGAGGGAGTAACACACACCGGGCCATGGAACAGCTGAGGAGCGAATTGTCCAATTACTTTTGGTCCCTAAAAAAGGGGGTATCGTGTATAAAATCTGTTGTAATTCCTACACCGTTCACTTGATGTAAATACCCTCAAATTAAAGCTGAAAGTCTGCACTTAAAGCACATCTTGATTGTTTCATTTCCATTCCATTGTGGTGGTGTACAGAGACAAAATGATGAAAATTGTGTCAATGTCCAAATATTTATGGACCTAACTGTAAATGGATGAAACAACTCACCAAACAACCTCAGAAGTTTTCCCTGTCTCTCTGTCAGCCAGTCTCATCTGTAAAAGAACCTCCTCTGTGTTCTCTGGTTCGTAAAAGTATACTCTAGTCTCCACCATGAAGAGAACGCAAGAGTCCAGCTGAATCATTTGGTGTTGGGTTTGCATAATCTTCTTCAGAAAAATGATCGGTAAAGGTATATAACTTATCTCAGTGTTGCGCCTGGAGTGTGGATGTTTACATTAGCGGAGCTAGCCAAAGCTATCTAACACCGTTGTAACTCAACAGTATAAAACACTTCACGGCATGAAGGAAAACAATGTCCTCTGGTCCCTACCATGAACGGCATTTTGTCGTTTCCGTAATATTGTATTTTCTTTTGTTAGTTGTCTCTTTTACAACCCGCTGACACAAACAGCTGATCCGACACCGTACGCTGCAGGCGTAGTAACACGTTTTGCACTACACAAAGGAGTGCCAAATAAAGAGGCGTTCATACTGAAAAGCGAAACGTGGTGAATTATTCAAATGTAGTGTACAATCGATACCACTATTGATTTTTAGGTGAGATGTCCTTATAAGTGGATAAATTACGTGTTGATCCTATCTGCAGCGGTATATAGCCTTGCTTGCGTGCCGGCACTCCATCCAGTTTCTAAACACGGGGGCCATGCTGACCGGCATCCACTGTATGTAGTACATTTACTACTGTTAAGTATCTCATACAACCCCACTTCCAACAAACCTTTCACCACAAAAACACCTCCATAACCTCCACCCCTACAACCCCATCTCAGACAACGCACCAGCCCTCACAGTCTTGTCTGTCTTAAATATGTTGTGTTGTCTGTCTATAGTCTTATTTACACTATTTCTTAGCACGTTGTCCATGAGAAACGACATTTCATTCAGCTGTGTACCGTGTATGTGGATAATTGAAAATAAAAGTTGACTTGACTTGACCTATAACACTCTAAAGTGCATGGGGCAAGTGCATTTAGGGCGTTTCCAATCCTATGTTGCTATTTAAATGGTGCATTAATTACTGTAAAATCCTGACTGTAAGTCGTTAACTGTTGTGATGGTGGTGGCTATTATACACCAATTTCCAAAGTCCCTCTCATGTTGTACTCTATATCAGCAATCTAGGAATGCCTCTTGCCCAATCAGATTACTTGGTCGGAACTAGCTGTTGTATAATATTCAGTATCTGTTGCATTTGTATGGACCAAACAGAGATTTGATCTTGTCTGCTACATTATGTCAACTTGAGAAATCCTCTATTTCCCTCTGCGAATAGTAAGCTTTTATTTTGGAAGGGAACATTACTGTGCAGTGCTTTTGTCATGTTTGGAGGCTACAGGGAGCTACGTTGGCAAAACTACAGCAATTTACACGGGAATTATTACTGTGGCGTGAAGAGTTTGCCATGATTTCAGTTGGATTACCTGCAGCTGGAGAAGATCTAATGTAACTGCAGAGCGCACCGCTAATTCCGTCCGACGGTGGCTTTACTTATTTGTAGCCTAAATATATTTTTCAAACTCATGACCTGCTGAGTTTTTTATGGCTGTCCCTGTTAATAATGATAAACCTTAACTTGAAACTTTCACCTGTAGCGTTTCTAGACAAGAAAGCGGCTTATTAGAGCCTGAATATAATGTTAACGTTAAGACGCTGTCGTCAGTATATTATTTCATGTTTATCTTCATTAAAGCAGTTCTCGTTTGTTGGGGTAATAACACAAAACTTTACGTCTCACATCTCATGACGAACATAACACAGCCTTGCACTTAGTAAGTCAGCATCAGTGCTGACTTGCTGGTGGAGGGTTTTACAGTCTACTCCACACTCATGACTTTTTGGACAGCACTTATTGTGACGGAGCCTCCATGCGAGCGTGCAAACAGAGTGGATGTACGTAGGGAGAGGGTGTAGGGAATGGTTTGGGAAAGGCCCTTGGTGTAGTGGTGCACATTGTTTTGTTTTGTTTGTAAACACATATTTTTGACACAATACACGGAGCTCTTACACCAGAGAAGAGCTTACAGTGGAATCGGTGGAAATATTGGCCATAGGACAAATATTGGAAGCAGTGAAATGCCCGCGCGGCATGATAACTAATAAACTACGCGTGGTTCACCTCCAGTCCATCTCATTCAATGCATGTGGAGACGTAGTTTATGCTTTATTAAGGGTTAGGTTGGATCTACCCCTGAGAGCATGAGATACACACACAGATGGGTGTCATCACTGCGCTGCATGTTATACATTCTCATAGATCACTCTCTGGTTCATCTCTCTCTGACCCGTGCTGTCTCTCCCCCGTCTCTTCAGGATCGTCCCGTGTTAAAAACTCAAATGCAGTCTTACTCCATGAATACAGACATGATCTGTCTGTATTCCTGTTAGTTCTAATGCATAAACTATGTTTACAAATGCTTGGAGTGACATGAGAAATGAATAAAAACAAGGTTTTCAATAGACACTGCGTAGAAATGTTAAATCATTTTGTCTCTGTACACCACCACAATGGAATGGAAATGAAACAATCAAGATGTGCTTTAAGTGCAGACTTTCAGCTTTAATTTGAGGGTATTTACATCAAGTGAACGGTGTAGGAATTACAACAGATTTTATACACGATACCCCCTTTTTTAGGGACCAAAAGTAATTGGACAATTCGCTCCTCAGCTGTTCCATGACCCGGTGTGTGTTACTCCCTCATTATTTCATTTGCAAGAAGCAGATAAAAGGTCTGGAGTTCATTTCAAGTGTGGTTTTTGCATTTGGAATCCGCTGTTGTCAACTCTCAATATGAAGTCCAAAGAGCTGTCAATATCGGTGAAGCAAGCCATCATTAGGCTGAAAAATTATTATTATTATTATTAAATTTATTAGGCCTGAAAATTAGAACAAACCCATCAGAGAGATAGCAAAAACATTAGGTGTGGCCAAATCAACTGTTTGGTACATTCTTAAAAAGAAGAACACACTGGTGAGATCAGCAACACCAAAAGACCGGGAAGACCACGTAAAACAACTGTTGTGGATGACAGAAGAATTCTTTCCCTGTTGAAGAAAAATCCCTTCACAACAGTTGGCCAGATCAAGAACACTCTCCAGGAGGTAGGTGTATCTGTGTCAAAGTCGACAATCAAGAGAACACTTCACCAGAGTAAATGCAGAGGGTTCACCACAAGATGGAAAGCATTGGTGAGCCTTAAAAACAGGAAGGCCAGGTTAGAGTTTGCCAAAAAACATCTTAAAAAGCCTGTACAGTTCTGGAACAACATTCTGTGGACAGATGAGACAAAGATCAACTTGTACGAGAATAATTGGAAGAGAAGGGTATGGAGAAAATCTTGGCTCGTCTTTATTGATGATGTGACTGCTGACAAAAGCAGCAGGATGAATTCTGAAGTGTTTCGAGCAATATTATCTGCTCATAGTCAGCCAAATGCTTCAAAACTCATTGGACGGGGCTTCACAGTGCAGATGGACAATGACCCGAAGCACACTGCGAAAGCAACCAAAGACTTTTTTAAGGCAAAGAAGTGGAATGTTCTGCAATGGCCAAGTCAATCACCTGACCTAAATCCAACAGAGCATGCATTTCACTTGCTGAAGACAAAACTGAAGGGACACTGCCCAAAGAACAAGCAGGAACTGAAGACAGTTGCAGTAGAGGCCTGGCAGAGCATCACCAGGGCAGAAAACCCAGCGCCTGGTGATGTCTATGGGTTCCAGACTTCAGGCTGTCATTGACTGCAAAGGATTTGCAACCAAATATTAAAAGTGACAGTTTGATGTATGATTATATTACTTTGTCCAATTACTTTTGGTCCCTTAAAAAGGGGGAACCATTTATCACTTTCACTTCCATTGTGGTGGTGTTCAGAGCCAAAATGATGAAAATAGTGTCATTGTCCAAATATTAATGGACCTACTGAAGCTTCAACTTCGATTGAACACAGATGCTGACAGGCAGTACACAGGGTGGCTGTGGGGCGGCTGTGGCTCAGTGGTAGAGTCAGTGTTTTGTCAGTCACAGTCACACGTCGAAGCCTTGGGCAAGATACTGAACCTCAATATGCTCCTGGTGGCTTAGCCATTAAGTATGAATAGGTATAGATACTGTTTGGAGATTGGCACTTACGCCTTTGCCATCACTGTGTGAATGGGTGAAGACGACATGTAGTGTGAAAGCAGTTTTGAGTTGTGAGAAGACTAGAGAATAATTACAGTCCATTTACCATTCATTTATTATGTTTTTATTTTTTTTTATTTTATCATCTTTTTATAAATTTTATTTGTCGTCATTATCGTCATTACATTGTTACAATGTTACAATTTAATTTAGCAGACGCTTTTGTCCAAAGTGACATACATCTGAGAGTTAATACAACACAACACACTCTGAGGCACAATTAGAAGCTGCAATGTGTGGTGGCAATTTCTGACGACGAGACCAATAAAGTTCTTAGGGAAACAAAGTTGTCTTTTGATGTCATTTAATTGAAGAATATTAAAAGATGAGTAAAGGCAATTCACAACTCGAGCTTTATTATATTAATTATACCATGATTATTGACTCTATAATATATTAAAGAAATTTAAACATATGAGCAAACAGGTTAACATAAAAATTTCCTTCACACAATGCACATATAATTTTTGGCAAAATATGCAAGGATTGGCAGGCTCTTTTCATGATATTTCCACCAGGAAAGTGGGTCGTCCACTGCACTTATTTCTTTAATTTGGCTATAAACTTTAAATGCATTTCTTTTTGTTCATTTGTTCTTTTGTTTGGTCTCTTCTTTTCTTCTTATCCATTGGTTGTTGTGCCACTGAATTTTCTCGTTCCACCTGATCATGTTCTGCTCCATGTTCTCCTCTAGAGAAGTCGGCCATGAGATGTCCCTGAAGGAGCTCATCCTTCACCTCTTTATCCATTGCTACAAATGTCCTCTTAAACCTTGGATCAGGATGTGTTGCTGTGTTGAGCACAAGTTGTACACTAGGATCTTCATATCTCTTCTGTATGTCATCTTTTATCTTTCTTTTCATGTTATGTTAGTGTGGTGTCAGAGTCATTTTCTGGTAAAAAAAGAATAGATCTTCCATAGCACAGGCAGGACCAAGGAGAGAGTTGGATCTTTCTCTCTACTCAAAGCATCCAGAAGGCACTCAGAGCAACACCATCCCTGTTTCCAAGATGGTGATGTCTGTGTCTTTGGGCATTAGGTGATCATTTTTGTGGTTCTTCGCCTGGACAGCACAGACTGATTGCTGCTGCTCACAGAACCTGCCCACCATGTTGAAAGCTGAGTTCCATCTGATGGGCTCATCATGAATGAGCTTGTGCTCTGCTACCTGCAATGCCTTTTGTTTCTTTTTCAGTGATCTTGTCAGTTTGTTTGACCTAGAGAAGGCTGAGACCATTGTCAGAAAGTCAATGTCTATGGATTTATTTACTGCAAAGATCAAGTCATGTCCAAAACATGGGACCCACTTGAGGTCTCCAAAGGCCTTATGGTTGTTGCTGGCATTGTCTGTCGTGATCCAAACCATTTTGGACATGTCCTTTTCCCATGTTTCAGTAACCATGTCTTCTAAGGCTTCAGTCAGGCTTTCTGCAGTGTGGCTGGAATACAGTGCCGTACAGCCTAGACACCAAGACTGCATCTCCCATGATGCAGTGATAACAGCCATGTAAGTGTCTACAGCTCAGCTTGTCCTTAGGTCTGTAGTACATGCAAAGAATGTTTTTTTTCTGCCAGCGATTATACTTCAAGTCTCTTTGAACTGAACTTGTGGCTCAGTGGTAGAGTCGGTAGTCTTTCAAACGGAAGGTTGGAGGTTCGATCCCCAGCTCCCTCAGGCTACATGTCGAAGTGTCCTTGGGCAAGACACTGAACCCCAAATTGCTCCCGATGGCATAGCCAACGGGTATGAATGTGTGATATCTGATTGACAGTTGGGCACTTATGTAGCAGCGTCTGCCATCAGTGTGTGAATGGGTGAATGTGACATGTAGTGTAAAAAGCAGCTTTGAGTGGTCGCAAAGACTAGAAAAGCGCTATACAAGTACAGTCCATTTACCATTTACCATTACCATTTGAAGAGCGTTCCTGTCATGTCATACCTTTTGTCCAACTAACGCACAAGACTCTGAAAGTTTTTTTTTAAAAAGTCTCAGATTCAATATTCTCAGAATAAGGCCTTAAAAGTATTAAATGTGGGATTAATGGGATAACATCATAAATAACTGATAAATGTCCATGTTTAAAATAACTCTTTTTAATGCGACCGACTGATGTTGGGACAGTACAGGTACTGTTAATGGAAGTGCATTGCATTATGCTCTTGGTAAGGGTAAATTGAGCCAGTTGTTCAACTTACACTATCATTGGGCAATGAAGTTAAGCTTCTGTAGTTGGCCAAAATTATTTACTTTAAATGTTTATAGATATAGCAACTGATTTTAGTACAGAGCTGTCCTAATAAAACGTATAATAATAGCATTGATTCACTGTGAAAGAAAATAGCTTTGATGATTTTTCTGTGTTACTGTAGCTTAGCCTGTTACATTTCTCATGGGGGTGGCTTCAGTAGTAGTAGTAGTGTAGTGAGGCTTAATTTAATGGAAAGAAACTGTTCGCTTAACTCATACTACATTTTGCAAATAGCTTGCACAACACTGTGCATAGTTACAGTGCTTGTGTACACTAATTGCTCACAGTGGACAGTTTATGTTTTTAGCAGTAATGTAAATTTTTTGTGTAAACTGTATTGTTACCTCAGAAAACCTAGTTATTGCGTTTGTGATTAAATATTGTTTCTCAAAACATGGAAAAACACATAAGTATAGGCTCTGTGTTTTATGTTTTCATAGAAATCTAGTCGCTGTACTTTGTGTTTTAGAAAATAATATGAATTTTAAATAGTTTTAATGGCACTTTTTTAATATTGGTTTAAATTTCATGTGACTCAAATACCGTAAAACTTCAGTTTAAAGCGGAAACCCAATTAAGCGCTGAGTCCTTTTAACTTTAGGGTGTCGCTGGACATTTAGACCAAGAAATGCCCATATCAATTATCAGCAACTATACCTTAATTGTTTCTGGTTGTGTGTGCAGTGAAGCACTTGTTTTTTACTTGTATGCCCCACGTCACATTTAGTGATTGCTGTGATGCATAAAATACAGTGGGATCTGAATGCTTTCAGTTTCAGCTTTTTCTCCATTTTGTATGTGAAACTTTTGCAGTATGCCATATGTGCAGCACTTTAGATTCTTTTAACAGGGGTCTCTCTGTCTCGCTCTCTCCCGCTCTTCCTCAGTGCAGCAGGTTAGCCTAGATACGCTGTCTTGTAGAGCAAGATAAAATCTGTGATTTGTAATTGATGTTATTTGATAGCCTAATTTAAATACATTCCATATTCATACTCATTTTAATCAACATTTTTATAGTTTTCCCCCATCTTTGCTCTGCAAGAGTTTTGTGTGAAAAGAATTAAAGGCCCGTCTCGTATAAAGGCCTGTCACAAATATTGAAAGGTTGATTTCATAGATTGAAGCTAATGAACACCCCAGGTATTAATTAAAGATTCACTGTACTTTGATCCTTTGTACACAGGAACCAATAGTATTTCTAAGTCAATATCTTGGCATTGTTGGCACCCATACTTTTTCCTTTCACAAACAGATTTTGCCCACCAGTCCTTTTTTACAAAGGCACCTGTAGTTAGATTACACTGTGGGCCTTTTTGTGTCTGGTTTGAGGCAGGTGAGGTCCAGGTAACAGAAAATGGACCACCCCCTGTCCTTTTTGCATGGGCCTTCCACATATGCACATTCTGAACACATGACAACACAGACCCTCCTGTTGCACCTCCTTCAAATGCTGACTCTATATTCACTATCTTTTTTTTCCCCCCTCACCACCACGATTATCATCAACCTTCCGACCCTCTCCTACATCTACTCATCTTCCCATTTCTCCCTCACTTACTGCGTTTTCTTCTTCACCCTGCTTTTTCATGCCGACCTTGCTCTTCCATCTTACCTGTCCCCTTCAACTTCTGCGATCGGCTTTCCTCTAGTCTCCAGAGGGGAAAAGCAGCCAGCCCACTCCTGTGACCAATCGAGAGCTGCTGGGCTCCCATCTTACTGCTGATAGGCTGGGCGGGTCTGTCCAGGTACATTTAGGAAGGGTTGACTCTGCAGCTTCCTGTCTGTCTTTTTACTTGTCTGTCTGCTTTCTGCCTGCATGACCTACTCTGTCTCTGCAGAAGGGCTGAATTTAAGTCTATTTCTTCACCACCTTAATAATTCCCCCACATGGGACATAAATTCTAAATTACAATGTTTACTTGTCACTGTTATTTTTAACATAGTTCTTCCAATATTACACACGACTACCATCAAAGGTGATTGTATGGCTCCTTCATATATAGAGACATCACAATATAGGCTACATTTTGTGATCCCACCAGTAAACCTACTTCAGATATAACTCCGGACCCAGGTCTCAAAATCTAGTTCAATCAATCTTTTGGTATGGTTAAATTGTATGTTTTTGCATTTTTCACTTTTGTTGGACAGGAACTAGTGGCCTCTACACCAATAGTAGTGAGTTGAAATATGTTTAAACCACAGTGCAGAAGTAAATGTAATGTTGATATTTGTTGACAAGTCATGTGGAAACCTTAGGGCTGACACTTATTCCATCTGAGCACCAAGTTGTTATCTCGTAGCTAGTAGTAGTAACTAGTAGTCATATTTCACATATTGTCTCTCTCATGTTTCCAGAAAACTAGCCGAGTGAATCGTACTAAATTGACTGATAAGTGACTTTTCAACATCACCATCACAATGTGCAGAACAGTCACATCGCAGGATGTGCGATGTAAAGCATATAGAGGAACGTCATGCTGCTTCATTTTTTTGCTCTTTATCTTCCATGAGTCTGCATGTCACCTGCTTGTAAACTTGCACGCAACAATGCTAATGCTAGCGACAAGCTAACCTGGATGCTAGAGGCAGGCATTCTGTAACGTGAGGTGTATAATGAATGCATGTATTCCTGTTATTGGAGGCACCTCGTCCTGGTGCTGGTTCAGGCTGTGGCTACATATATGGGACGTTCACAGAGCGTATATGTTGAGAGAATTTTTCTCTTTAAGGAGCAACAGTTGTAGTGCACATGCGAACATTGATAGAAATGTCATTAAAAAAAGCATGGAATAAGTGTACTGATAGATGCATTTTATGTTTTGAATGAGTTGTTGTTGGAGAGCTGAGTGGCCATTTATGATAATAAATCTTCAGCAGATTCTGTATTTGGAGGGTGTGGGTAGGCTTGAGAGATTATTAGAAAACTGATTTAAAAAAAATAAAATCAGTCCTGGTATCTATAATGAAGGGATGCATTAGCATGTAGCAGTAGCAACTATTGCTAAAAGCAATAATGATAATGTCAGAGATTAAACAGATGTGACGCTATTGTGCATGGCAGCAAAATTCATGTTGACAAGTCCTGTTTTTCTGGGGTATGTTTAGTTTGCCTGGATGTCACAGCTATTATGGACAACAGAGACCAATCCAAATTAATGCTGGCTACATTTGAAAACATTCTTTTCCTTTGTGGGCATTTAGAGGAGGACCAAGATGGATGTTAAACTAGCTGAGACTCAGCAGTAGGTGTGTCGCAATTCTCCATATCTACAATTTGATTCATCTTTCATTTTTAGGTCACTGCAGTTTAATTTGACATAAAAAAAATTTGCCAACACTGACAGCGATGCTGTTTCTAGACTATCAAGCTCTGCTACAAAAAGATTTACAAATGTTAAGCTCATACCCTGACATCAATCTTTTACATTTTCAATTTGTTCTTTGCCGCATCATCATCATCATCATCATCTTACAGAAAATGTGTATTTTACCACAATGTTCAACAAAATGAAAAAGGAGAGCCAATACATGGTAGACGGTTCTTTGCAATGACCGTTTTATAGACTTGCTAAGAAAGTTAAGTCTTCATAGTGTAGACTTAGCCACAACATAGATAACACAGAAGTTGGACCTTTTATATGCAGGTGTGTTTATTCTAAAATCAATTAAACCCATTGGCTACTTTCTGGTTGACCTTTAAAAGCAATTTGTTGCACCAGTGATTTTTTTAGTCGTATTGTATGAAAGGGGTTGTCAACATATGCAATCCATTAGTCTGAGTATATATATTTTTTTAATTTAGGTAACTGCAAAAAAATCTTTCTCAGTTTGAAATAATACAATATTTTTCTTCCGATCTCTGTCAAAAAGGCCTAATTCAATCCACTTTGATGTGATGTTTTAGGATTAAAAACAAAACAAGACTCTTGGAGGTAAATAAGACACTTATACTAGCACTATATTATTTAGAGAGAGACCCAGCATGAATACACCATGACCAGTACTTAGCAACATTTGCCAACAGTGACAGGGAAAAACTTCCTTTTAACAGGCAGAAACCGTGAGCAGAACCAGGCTCATGTTGAACAGCCATCTGTCTCAACTGGATGGGCAGCAAAGTGGGATATAGGGAGATGTAGGAAACAACAGAAACAGATCGTACTTAAAACAATAACAATAACTTTATTGATCCCCAAAGGGAAATTCACTTGTCTGGCATCTCATCTACCATTTACTAAGAATTAAAAAGTCTGATGGCTGTGGGAACAAAAGATCTTCTATATCTCGGCTCTCTAGGAGCCGTCCACCACCGTTGTTTCTTTGGTCCATCAAGGTGTTATGAAGTGGATGATCTGTGTTGCTTAGAATGGCATCAACCTTCTTCAGTGTGCATCTCTCCACCACAATATTATCTATCTCTCCATCCTGATATTATTAAAAGTGCCTTAGGGTGTTTAGTCTGTATCCTGGCAACTATTTCATGGAGAACTTCACATGGAACTTCAGCAGTTGCCTTGGGGGGGCCAGACCCCCTCCTTTTTTCTTGTCATTTGCTTTAGCATTTCTGTCTGACCGTATGAGAGGGAAGCCAGGTAGATCCACGCTGGAGTCTGAGATGTTTTGATTAAACCAGGTTTCAGCAAACCTGCACTTATGGCACACTTTCCGAGTCCTCACCAACATCTCCTTCTCATCACCTCTGCCGGGCAGAGTTGACATTTCCCACGATGACTGATGGCAGAAAGGGCCTACATCTCCATTTCCAAGCCTTCACCTCTGCACCAGCACGGCAACCACGAAAACACCTCTTTATCTCAGCTGGGATAGGGTGGTATCTATCATCCAGATTTTCCCCGTTTCAATGAAAGAAACTCTTCTCTTGAACAAACTCTTCTCTGCACATAAATATCCATCAGTAGTTGACAAAACATGATCAAAATACAACAAAAATAAAGTAAAGATTCAGAGAAATTCAGAGCTACCAGACCTTGTAGCTACCAGTTGAAGTGCATGTTCTTGAATGGTAATAAATGGTAAATAGTATGGTTACAATGCCAATAATACTGGTACAAATGTGTAATTTAAGCAAGAATAGCATAGTTATGATAACGGACTGATAATATTAATTGTAAATGCTGAAGTCAATAGGTCTATTATTACCATTAGTAACTACGTATAATGATGATAATACGGGGAAGACTGACATTAAGAGTTGTAGCAGTTGAAGTTAAGCAGGCCCTGGCAGCAGGTGATCTTTAGCAACGATCCCCAGGATCCTATGGGACAAAGGAGCTCAAAAACTCCTGGAAAGATATATAGTTAGTAACGTTAAGAAGATATATAGTAAATTAGATGCATTTTTATAACATGAATGTATACATATAGACAGAGAAAGAGAGGAGCTTGGCCATAGACTGTATAAATAATGGACGTAGTCTCAGTGACGTCACCCATAGGTTTCTGAAGAACCGTTTTGAAGCCTGAATTGCACTGGTGGTCGCTGTGTTGGAAATGTCAGAGCTGGCTAATCCAGAGGCGGCCAAAGAGGTGGAGCGCGATAAAGCTGAAGGACTGTGGGTGGACCGCATGAATCAGCTAGGCTATATGCTTCTCTAGCGGTCTAACTTTTGTCTCCTATTTACTGGCCGACGATTAAATAAATGTTTGATTAACATTGAACAGACTAACAAGCCAGGTATCGCCAGCGCAGTATACCTACTACTTAGTGCTAAAAATGCACAATACAATTAAGCCTACTCTTAAAAGAAGAGAGGGTGTCTGCCTTCCAGGCCCTGACTGGTAGATGATTCCAAAGGAGGGGTGCCTGATAATTGAAGGCTTTACCTCCCATACCACACTTAGAGACTTTAGGTAGGCCTACCTAAGCAGGCCTGCATTCTGGAAGTGCAGTGTTGTATAGAGTATTATAGTAATTGTGCAGTAATAATATTAGCTCTTTAAGATATGATGGTGCCTGACTATTAAGAGCTTTTCAGGTGAGAAGAAGGATTTCAAATTCTATCAGTCAGTACAGAGAAGCTAATTTAGGAGATATATTATCCCTTTTCCGAGTTCTTGTCAGTAGAGGTCAACCGATAGTGGATTTTTAAAGGCCGATATAATAACGCCTTATACATTGTGCCTTTCCACAGCAAAATAGTCCCATAGAGGGACTGTGTTTCCTCCAGCTGTCATCTAATGTAAGAAACAAGAAACATGTAAATCAATTCAATATAGCTATTAACTAAATAGGCTATCAAATAGATCATGTATATATAGATAACTGTATTATTTACTTTTATATATTTAATATTTATTTCAATCTACATTAATGATTTAAGTTGCACTTTATCATTTTTAAATTGAAATGATGCTGCAGTTGTTTTCTTAAAGTTGCTGGTTTAATAAAACCTTTCTGATACAGTACAGTTTTACTGAAGTAACAAATGAATGGTTATTACCATCACTGAAGCTTTCTGGTATATATTTGGGAGAAAAAATTGAAACACTAATTCAGCAGAAACAACTCAAGTAGCATCAAAAAAGTTACCATAAGAGTCTTAAATAAAAAGCGAATGTATCGCCCCTGCTTCAGTCTCTCGCTCTTTTCCTTTAACTTTACCTACACGTTGTTGTTCACAATAGTTTGTGTTGACGCCGTGACGTGCTTTACTCCTACTGCAGCCTTATGCGAACACCGGTTTTTAATAAACCCGTTTTTTGCCACTTCGACTTTGATAATAAGTACGGAGAGTATCCTGAAGTGTGATCTGCTGGATTACATCGTTGGAAATGTGTTGGATTTGTTTACATGTCGATGCGCTCCGTGCCGTATATCAGGCCAGATGCTGCGCGTCCCGTTACATTTTTAAATACCACTCTTACAAACTATTAGTGTTTGTGCACGTTACCGGAGTGAGGAGGATCATAAAAAGTGTGATTTCATGTCATGAATGGACAGTTATCTTGGTTGGATTATTTAGAAGAGAGAACGCCAAATTGGTAAGTAATTTAAGTAACAGTTAAATGATTTATTTTCCTCCCTGCCTGCCTGTCTTGTATCATGGAGAGTGGTTATATTTACGTTATATTCCAGAGTTAACTTTTGTGGGGAGAAATGAACTGAAACGAGTCAGATATAATATGAATCACGTACCACTTGTCAGCTGTCCCCCGGTACAGCAAAGGTTTAGCCCCCATCCATCCCTCTCATGGTCTCCACGTACGAGTGGCATTTCATGGTTTTCTAACAGATGTAAAGAGTATCCTCGGGAGTTACACACGCAAACTTATGTTTCCAGCAAAAGTGCCCCTCAAATGATCAGATATGATCCCATTACATGTGCTAGGCTTGCACTCACTGCTAGCCAAATTGTAGCGAGCTTGCTAGCTAAACAGAGACAGCAGCATGAGCTCGGCAGAACAGCAGTGAAAGTTAACGATAGTCTAATTCATTAATAGTGCAATACTATAATCAACAACCTTATCATGATCATAATTTGTGAATAAAGCTGTGTTATAAAGTTAACTTTAATTAATTATCCCAGGTACCTGCATTACCTGTATGTCACGTATAGTTTTTAATAAGTCCTATTGGGGCCGATTAATCGGCCAAAACGATCAATCGGTCGACCTCTACTTGTCAGTACATGAGCTGCAGCATTTTGGATCAGCTGTGAGTCTTTAGAGACTTATTAGAGCAGCCTGATAATAAGGAATTGTAATGATCCAACCTAGAAGTAACAGATACATGGACTACTTTTGTCTGTATCGACCAATTGTGTCTGATTTTTACTATGTTTCGAAGGTGAAAAAAGGCTGTCTTAGGAATTTGGTGGTTGTATTTGATTGGGATATATCCTTCAAATCCCACATACAACAAATTTCAAACGGTGGTGCTGGATGCCAGGCTGATGCCATCTAGGGCATTTATATCATTAGAAAATGAATCTCTGAGGTGTTTGAGGCCAAGCACAATAACTTCAGTTTTGTCTGATTTAAGGAGCAGAAAATGTCTAGTCATATAGGTCTTTATGTCCTTAAGGCATGCTTCTATTTTAGTTAGCTGATTGGTTTCGTCTGGTTTCATTGATAAGTATAATTTAGTATCATATGCATAACAATGACAATTTATGGAGTGTTTCCTTGTGATATTACCCAGAGGAAGCATATATAAGGTGAAGAGAATCGGTCCGAGCACAGAACCTTGTGGAACTTGGTGCCTAACTTTGGTGTGCATAGAGGACACATCATGAACATTAACAAACTGAGATCGATCTGATGAATAAGATTTAAACCAACTTAATGTGGATCCTTTAATGCCTATTAATTGGTCTATTTTCTGTGGCAGGATGTGATGGTCAATCATGTCAAAGCTCCGACTAAAATATGCACATGATTAATTTTACTGCTAAACTTAGCACATGATTTATCTTTAGTACCACTTCATCAGTGTATTCCACATTAACAACCTATACACTGTAATGGCACATTTACAACTGTGAAGACTGTATGGGTACATTAACATCTCTACCTCCCTGTAATGTTTGTTTACATTTAAGTTATGTTAGTTTTATATTTAGATTTAGTTGAGTAGGTTTATATTCTTTCTTTTAGTGTTAGGGTTATTTTTACGGTGTATTTATTTTCTCGTGTGCTGTAGTCGCTTTGATAACCTGCTGCTGTAACTCCACAATTTCCCAGTTTGGGATCAATAAAGTACACCTACCTACCGACCTACCTACCAACCTACCTAAATGCAGCAACAAGAGTTCAGAGAGAAATGCTCTGTCCAAAGCAATACATACATCATTTGAAACATAAGTGCTGTCTCAGTGCTATGGTGGACTCTGTAGTGATCAGCCATAACATTATGACCACCTTCCTAATATTGTGTAGGTCTCTCTTTTGTCGCCAAAACAGCCCTGACCCGTCAAGGCATGGACTCTATTCTCTCCCTGAAGGTGTGCTGAGGTATCTGACATCAAGACGTTTGCAGTAGATCCCTTAAGTCCTGTAAATTGCAAGGTGGGGCCTCCATGGCCTCCAGCAGATGCTTAATTGGATTGAGATCTGGGAAATTTGCAGGTCAAGTCAACACCTTCAACTCGTTGTGTTCCTCAAACCATTCCTGAACCATTTTTGCAGTGTGGTTGGGCGCATTATCCTCCTGAAGGAGGCCACTGCCATTAGTGAATACTGTTGTCATGAAGGGGTGTACTTAAGTCTAAGGTCTGTAACAAAGTTTAGGTAGGTGGTATGTGTCAAAGTAACATCCACATGAATGGCAGGACCTGAGGTTTCCCAGCAGAACATTGCCCAAAGCATCACACAGCCTTCGCCAGCTTGCCTTATTGCCATAGTGCATCCTGGTGCCATGTCTTGCCCCGGGTAAGCAGCACATGCACCCAGCCATCCACAAGATGTAAGAGAAAATGTGATTCAACAGATCAAAATACTTTTTCCCATTGCTCCATGGTGGGCATTGTAGTCGTGGTGGACAAGGGTCAGCATGGGCACTCTGACTGGTTTTCGGTTACGCAGCCCCCTTCGCAACAAACTGTGATGCAGTGTGTGTTCTGACACCTTTCAAAACCCCATCAACTTTTTCAGCAATTTGAGTTACAGTAGCTCTTCTGTTGTATCGGACCACCCCGGCCAGCCTTCGCTCCCTACACGCATCAATGAGCATTGGCCCTGTTGCGGGTTCATCGGTTTTCATTCCAGTTTTGCAGATGCTCTGACACAGTCATCAAGGCATCACAATTTTGCCCTTGTTAAAGTCGCTCACATACTCGTGCCCATTTTTCCTGCTTACAACACATCAACTTCAAGGACAAAATGTAGCACTCTGCCTAACTGACAGGTGCCATTGTAACCAGATAATCAGTGTTATTCACTTTACTTGTCAGTGGTCATAATGTTATCGCTTATCCTGACTGAAAATCATCAAACTGGTGTTAGAACAAGTACTGCGATAGTTGACACCCCTGTGATAAGCCTCTAGACAATGAGAAGGTATTGGATTAACTTTAGTTGTTATCTATTTGGCTTGTTGGTTGATTATACCTAATCATTTCACTAAAACTGTAAAGCTTTTTGGATAGTTTGGAAGTCCTGTCTTTATAACAAGCCCTTTTTAAAGTCAGCAATAAACACAAGACCTGGTTTTTTTATAATTTTTTTATATCACCAATAGTCTTGTTTATTCTCAGAGTGATTTATCACAGGGTATCACAGCAGAACAGTGTTAATGGTCTCCAATGTTTCATATATACAGGATCTTTATGATGCCCCTCCAAGCAATGGGCCTCATTCACAAACAGTGCGTATGCACAAATCTGTGCTTAAACCGCGCAGACGAGCGTTTGATGCACAAATCTGGTTCTTAGTTGAGTTTGTTCGTACTCTGCAAACAAATTTAGAACTTCCACAGACCATGCATATGCACAAATGATGAAGGACCAGCTTTCTCAGAAAATGTAAACACACACCCTTATAACTTACTACGGCATATTAAAACTATTCATATAAAAAAAAAGCCTTTTAATAGACAATAACAATTAAAACTGTGAATTTACTTATACATTGACCAAATAAAATTGTTTAATGTAATTAGTTAATTGTTGCATTGAGCATTGCTATTTTCCAGTGTTGTGACCATGTCATCTTTGCTCAAGTCCCAAGTAATCTTAAGTCATTTGGTCCAAGTCTCAAGTAAGAGTCATTTTATCTTGGGCAATCAAGTCACAGGTTGTGTCAAGTGTTGGGATTCACTGCATCTCCAATATTGGAATGTATTCATTTATGGACTTTAAACTGACTTTGCAAAATGGCAGCTGAATGTAACACTCAAACTCCCAGCAACCTCTAGGTTTTCACACCTTCACGTGAAAACCCCTCCCCCTGGCCAGGTCTGTTAAACCCGAAGACCTCCATTGTTTTTGGGTTCTTTTGTTCTTTAAGCTCAGAAGTAGAGATGTCAGCTCTCGTTCACTTCAGTGACCCGGATCTTCGGATCTCGTTCAGCTGAAAGATTCGTTCATTACATTCGTTCACCAGGTTGTTCAGTGACATTTCCGGTTTACCCGTAACTCACTCACTCTCACTCGTTCATGAACGATACGGCTCCCTTTGCATTACTGGTCTTCTTGTTCAATCATCACAATATAACAACACAAAATTGTGTTTGTGTTCATCAGTGCTGTAAACATGTGAACTGCTGATGTGTGCAAGATATGCCTCGCCGCCTTAGTTGGTCGTGGTCGAGGATCAGAATGTCTGACCTGTTGGGACTCATTTCGTTTGTTCATGACCGAGAGATGACCCGGTCATTCGCCCCTCCTCTGCGCTCAATCTGTATTTGCTAGTGTGAAGGTTCTCAGTAATCCAGGTCATTGTAATTTTAATATGCTTCTAATATGAGAAAATCATCCCTTAACAGAGGCAATGGACTAGACACCACCGACCTCCCAATTACAATGCAGTGTTAAATCATCTGCCTATACAGGTGAGATCACACTCAGGATCATGTGATCAATAATATATTTAATAATAGAATAGAATAACAATGACTGATCTTGATTTGTTGCCACAATAAGGTCGCGTTCTGTTTATTTTCCGCACACAATTACTATAAAAAATAAAGTACGTCTCTCCACATGCTGGAATGACACGAGCAGGAGCTGTAACCTGCGTAAAGTTCATCATAGTTTATAATGCAGCGCGGGGAGAACACAGACGTTTAATAATGTGGACCTGTGCTCAGATCTGTCTGTCTGTCTGTCAACAGAGGCTGCAGTCTGCTGTGTACTACATATATTTTACACAGAGCTGTAGATGATTATCAGGCTTCATGATCAAACTTTTATATCACCTCATCACTTCAGTCTGCGCTGACCCGCTTCCTCCCTCCCTCCCTCTGTGCAGATGCTCTCTCCCTCTCAGCGCTGCGAGTCTGCGTCACCGTTTTTATTATATGTTGTTTTTAAAGTTTAATGCAGGTGAATGAGGCTCCTTGTATATTCACAGGGCCTTAGGATGAATATATTTAATCAGAGTCTCCCCCAACACTGCTGTATGAAAAAAAATTAACGAACGTTACCAGACAATTGTGTTTTTTCCCATTTTTTTAAACCAATTAATATCTAATACCTTTGTGTTATATACAGCGCTCCTTTAAAAGGCTCAGTCAGACGCGGTTCTGTTGTCACTCCTCCCTCACTCTCACTCGTTCATGAACGATGACGGCTCCCGTTGCATTCACTGGTCTACTTGGCCCAACTTGCCCATTACAAAACCTTCTGACATTTCTAAATAAATAAACATAGTTTAGTTTGTGTTCATCTGTCAGTGGTTTACACATCTGTGAATTGACTTGTATGCACAGATGCACCTAATCGGGTCGCTTCGTTCACAAAGACCATTCTTCGTTCAGTGAACGAGAGCGAGATAGAGAGAGAGAGAGAGAGAGAGACATTCGGTCAAGCGATACGTTCAGTCGTTCTCCTAACCGATGATGGTCGTTTGATACATGATTAGATTTGATACAAACAGCCCTCCTCTGAAACGCAATTGGCTCGTGCTAACATCAATCAGTCTGGTTTTCTGAAAGAAGAAGGGAGGCACTGGGGAGTCGCGAGCGGAGCCAAGTAAACGAAAGGAACGAATTTGATGCATGGAAGTGAACGGATCATTCCGTTCACTGAAAAGATTCATTCTTTTTGAACGAATCGTTCAGGACCGAAACATCTCTACTCAGAAGCTCTCCACTGCCCTCCAAGAAGGTTGGAGCTGCTGCCGCAGGTCCCTCCAAATCAACAGCTCTCATGGCTTGCTAACAGAGCAAGGCCTCAGCAGCAATGCCAGATCCTGCTGAAAAGATTACCGGTTTACTCAGCACGAACTAGTTACCGTAGTTTAGTAGCAGCTGAAAGAGTCTGAAAGAGAGCAAGGAAGGACCCTCCAACTGGACACCAACACAACGACTTCAGCTTTCTTCACTAGAACCACTGCCCCCCCAGCCCGGTTAAGCAACAGGAACGTCGGCCTAACAAGCAGCAACACAGCACCGCAATGCCTTTCCGTTCACGGTCTGGTAACGTAACATCTGGGCAAAGCTAGAATAACTCACAGTACCGGCTAAGCAGGAATGTTTACTGTATTGTAATGTTATTGATTTGATTTGTTACTGAGTTACTGAGCTTTTTGAGTTGTCTAATCATGATTCCCAGTTTGCACTACATACATACCTGATAGTAAGACAGAAACTTTGAATTATATAATTTTATATTTAACAGCTAACATTCAAACTTGTGAACACACTCAAGTCATCAGAGTCATCATGCCTCATGTCAAGTCGAGTCTCGAGTCATTTATTTTTTGTCCAGTGGTCCTTGTCTTTCTGTTCTTTTTCTAGTGTCCACCTTCATGTTGAACCACTTTTTCTTTTTCCCTAAGCCATGGTCCGAACCTCAGGAGACACAGCATTTACAGCCTCACTTATTGAAGCCCAAGCAGATTTTTTTTTTGACATTGTGTCGTCATGACTCCCGGGACACACTTCGGAAAAGTTTTTTATTGCTTCCACCTCCGACACAACTGCTTAAATTTACACCGTGCTGAAATTCTTTAGTTTTTTTCATTGATTTGATTGATTTCAGTGATTTTGCGTATGCACTTATTTTGTCCGCAGAGTAACAACCTTTCTCTGCATATATAAGTGAGGCCCAATGTGAGGATGCCTTTTTCCTGTCTATGATGGTACTTCCTGGGTAAACAAGTAGTTTAAAGATGCCATCAGAAAAGTTTTTGTAATTCTTTAAAAAATGATGGCATAATTTGATCATAATTTACAGGAGAGAATAATTCAGAATCAGAGCTGCTTGGGGACAAATTGGCCACAAGGAGAAGAAGAAATTTAAATAATTGTCTTAAGTCACTATCTATCTCTGAATGAGGTAACAAAATGGTAATTGAGCCTATGGCCCACTGATGAAAGCCTTTGCATTTGCAGTATTATAGACTGGGTATCTGTGGCGACTTTTTAGGAAAAAATCACAAGCGCTGCCTAGTTAGTGACGCGTTTTCCATCACCCAGCAGTGGTTGGTCTGCCAGAGAGGGTAGGCGGAGTTAAGCAGCTGCTTTTCCAGCTGAACAAACAAAGAAAAGACCTATGAATACGGATACAACTTCAAAAATAAGTGAAAATCCAAAGAGAAAGAAACAAATTCGACGCTCAGATGAAGGCAAAAAGTCTAAAAAGGAAAGCGACCGTCAGCGAGGAAAATCAAAAGATAGCACCATGACAAAGGGAGCCATCCATGGACATCTGTGCGATTTCTCAAAGTTTGAAAGGCCTGGATGGCCAATAGAAATGGCAGCTGTCGCTCACTTCAGTGACCCGGATCTTCGGATCTTGTTTAGCTGAACGATTCATTCATTACAATCGTTCACCAGGTCGTTCAGTGACATTTCTGGTTTACTCAGTCCTTCCTCACTCTCACTCATTCATTAACAATGACGGCTCCCATTGCATTCACAGGTCTTCTCATACAATCATCACGATATAACAGTTACTTGGCCCAACTATATTAAAAAAATAACTTGCATAAAACAAAATATGAAAAATATGAAAAATAAACATTGTTTTATCTCATCTTGCTGTCGTGTCACTGTTTTATTTTCGAGCTGTTTTAATACTGCTTCTAGTATTTAACTTTACTTTATTGCTACATTTCAGACAAATAGGTCGATATCAGTACAAAAAAAACACAGTAAAAAAACAAAAGACAAAGACAACAACTTCATTGTACTTTACACAAAGTTATTGACCAGTTGGTTTGTTAAAAATAGTTCATATATTAACGTCGAACTTCCATTACAAAACATACCAACCTTCTACTAATAAACATAATTTTGTTTGTGTTCATCTTTCAGTGCTGTAAACATATGTGAACTGCTGATGTGGGAAGTCTGAAAGATAAACCCCCACAGCCTTAGTTTGTTGTGGTCAAGGATCAGAATGACCTGTTGGGTCTCATTTTTCGGTGTTCACAACCGAGAGGTGCTCCGGTCTCGTTCAAGAATGATCAGTAAGTCATTCGAGAGTCTGCATCACAGTTTTAGTTATATGATGTTTTTTACAGGTCTAATGAAGGTGAATGAGGCTCCTTGTGTATTCACAGGGCCTAAGGCTGTAATATATTTAATCAGAGTACCCCCCCAACACTGCTGTGTCCAAAAAAAAATTAACAGACGATACCAAAACAATTGTATTTTCCCTCATTTTCTGTAAACAAATAAATATCTAAGAGGCCCGTGACAATTAATAAAAATATCATTAGAGCTCATGCACAGCTTATTTAATGGTCTTACAGTGCTGTGAAAAAGTATTTTCCCCCTTCCTGATTTCTTATATTTTTGCATATTTGTCACACTTAAATGTTTCAGATCATCAAACTAATTTTAATATTAGACAAAGATAACCAGAGTAAATACAAAATGCAGTTTTTAAATTATGATTTCATTTATTAAGGGAAAAAAGTTACCAAACCTACCTGGCCCAATGTGAAAAAGTAATTGCCACGAGCGGAGCTGAGTGAAGGAAAGGAACGGATTTAATGCATGAAAGTAAACGGAGCATTCCGTTCACTGAAGAGATTCGTTCTTTTTGAACGAATCGTTCAGGACCGAAACATCTCTAATGGCCAAAGCATCTAACAGCAGTATGTAAGTCAGTCAGAAGCAGAAAGCACACAAGAATCCAAGGGTTTGTATAGTCTTAATTGGGATAAATTGACCAATAGTATAATAGTCCAAAAATGAAATAATCCACTTATAATTCCCCTAAAACATATATTAATATAAACTTGATTAAATTATGCATTTTTTATGTTTCTCAATTTTAAAACTTGTATGTCCGTGCATTGGACAAACAATTTGTGGGTTTTTTGTCTCTTATCTTGGTAAGAGATCGTAAAATTTTCTCTTACCTAAGAGAAGAGCAAAAATAAGAAAACATTGGTGAATCCTGGAAACCAATGGGTACGAATTCAATTAGGAAAATTGTGGATGAGATCAAAAATAGGAGAAAATTTGTTCGTATATAGCTTCTTGCTTGAGGCCCAATGAGTGGGTTGGATGAATTTTCATTTAATTCGAAAAATACTGTAATAAATTCCTCATTCTTCAATAAAATTACTATCCTATAGCAGTAATTGGTTGATTTTCCATTAACCACACCCCGAAGATCCCGAAGAGCTGTAGTGACTTGAATTATTACCATAGCATGATCAGATCTTAGGCAATTACCTATCATGCATTTTAATACTTTGGGAACAAGAGAAAATATTTTGGTTATTCTCTTGAGAAGAGATAACATAATGAATTTCCTCCCCAAAAAATGTGGGTTATCTTCATTTGGAACACATATTTTTGTTATATTTATGTGTAGATTGTCTACGGTTACATCTAGCATAGTCCACCTTCCTTCCTCATCCATCAGTTTTCATCAAATGAACTGAATGCTGCAGTTACAAAATCATAACCCACCCTGCTATTTTGAAGTCTGTGACTTAAGTATATATCGCCACTCCATTCTACTTTCCATTTCAACTCAAAGGTAGAGTGTTTCTTGCACACAAATAATTTCAATATTTATATTATTCATTTTGCTTCAATCTATTATAGTTGTTAGTTACAATTCTGTTATTGAAAATCATAGGGAAGGATAACCCCCTTTTTAAACATATAACACACATCAAATGCCTGTATTTTGTTATCCATTACATTAGGTAAGGCAGCAGCATTGAAGATGCCCCTTCCCCACTTCAATGAATAAATCAAATTGTATTTGTATCGCGCCAAATCATAACCAAAGTTATCTCAAGACACTTTACAAAAACAGCAGGTCTAGACCGACTCTTTGTGATGTCATTTATCGAGAGACCCAACATGAATCACCATGAGTAGCACTTAGCAACATTCGGCACACTGGCAAGGAAACTTCCTTTTAACAGGCAGAAACCTCGAGCAGAACCAGACTCATGTTGAACAGCCATCTGCCTCGACTGGATGGGCCGAAAATGGGATAGAAGGAGATGCAGGATAGAGACAGGCAAAGAGAGCAACAACAACATATGTTCTTGCTACATCAACAACAACAGACAATACATACTTATGGTTATGATGCCAATAATAGTGGTACACTAGTGTGAAGATTAGCAAGAACAGCATAGTGGTGGACTGTGGTACATAGCCTGTCAATAAAGACATATTGATCATATCTAGTAAAGAAGTGCTAATTAAGGGAAAAACTTCCTTAAGCAGCTTGGTTGGAATCGGGTCTAAAAGACAGGTTGATGGTTTAGACCAATGACTGTATATATAAATGAAAAACGCGTCTCCATCTGCTCCCATTGTACGTAATTGATGCCAAAATAGCCCCTGTGATAGGCGCTGCCATCTTGCGATGGTTATGTCATATGGAGCCAGAGTCTGCGCAGTAGAGATCGGTGAGTGAAGCGGCGGTAGCCACTTCCGCTAACCCAAACACACACTTAACTTACCGAAAAAACAGCAAGGACCCCGCATGCCGGCGTGTTTAACAGCAGAATAGCTTCTCTGTGTTGGCCTGAGGTTAACGTTCACAGGTTTGGAAACTTCAATGACTGCAGTGATTGTTTTAGTTACGTTTCCACTCGCGGATTGTCCTCCGCTCTGCTCACCCGGAACTGATTGGCTGCAGGAGCCTAATTTGTCAACAGAGCTGTCAATCATCATTATGCAGCATCAAATAACTAATTAAAAATAAACTTGTCAGAAAAATGAACACTTGGACGTAAATCAGCATGATAATAACTAACTATAATGATAGAAACCATGTTTGAGAAAAATGTATTGGGCATGTATTTTGATTTTATAGTTTGACTCATGTCCCACCTGTTAACATGTAGGAGTCGGGCTTTATGACCTATACTGCAGCCAGTCAGCAGGGGGCGCCCGAAATGTTTTGGCTTCACTTTTAGGGAGCTGTCATCTCGTCCATCTTTTTATACAGTCTATGGTTTAGACAAAGAGATGAGAGAATTTAGCTCAGGAAGGTCAATTGGAGAAAACTGTCAAGGTAAACATCAGTGTTTGAGCAGTTTCCAAAGATACATCTGCACCAGTTAATGGCAGGAGGTTACAAATTTTGTCTCTAATCTTTAGGATTTTGACATTAAAGAAGCTCATGAAATCATCACTGCTGAGGCCTATAGGAATACATGGCTCAATGGAGCTCTGACTC
The DNA here is from genome assembly GCF_022749685.1 of Semicossyphus pulcher. Taxonomy (NCBI): domain Eukaryota; kingdom Metazoa; phylum Chordata; class Actinopteri; order Labriformes; family Labridae; genus Semicossyphus; species Semicossyphus pulcher. Next base: position 626,659 of record NW_027211748.1, read on the forward strand.
TCTGTCAGCCTGGCTACAGTGCTGAAAAGGTACCTGGGATTGTTTTTATTTTCTTCTATGAGAGAGACACCTCAAGCATGCCATAGGGCCTTCCTATTTATTGTATTTATTAAGACTATTTTGCCAGAGTAAACGAGACTCTTCTGTTTTGGTGGATCTCCACATTCTTTCAAATTTACGCAACCTTTGCTTCAAGTTACAGGTTTCTGAGTCATACCATGGAGCTAGCCTCTGTTGTTTAGATTTAATTGCCCCTTAAAAAAGAAGATTATTAGAGTACTTCTCAGAGAACCTGCTGTTCTATCAACAAACCGATCAAGCTAAGAAGGACTAACATTAACATAAGAACTTTCAGCTGGAATTGCCTCCTTAAATTTAGCTACAGTCCTATCAGACAAACATCTTGTGAGTACATTTTTGTTAACTGGAGAGTCGTCGGTTAACAGGACATCGAATGTTACTAAATAGTGATCTGATAAAAGAGGATTTTGTGGGAAGACAATTAAGTTTTCGGTTTCAAGGCCATAAGCTAGAACAAGGTCGAGGGTGTGGTTAAAGCGGTGAGTAGGCTCGTTTACACTTTGAGTGAAGGCAATAGATTCCAATAGATAAATACAATAGTAAATGTACTGTAATTATATAGCATTTTTCTAGTCTTTGCGACCACTCAAAGCTGCTTTTACAATACATGTCGCATTCACACACTGATGGCAGAGGCTGCGACGTAAAGTGCCCAACTCTCAATCAGTTATCACATTTATACCTATGTCACCGGGCGCAATTTGGGGTTCAGTGTCTTGCCTAAGGAAACTTCGACATGTAGCCTGAGGGGGCTAGGAAAGACAACCGACCCTACCACTGAGCCACAGCCGCCCAATAGAGACATAAATGCCACGCTAAGACTATCACTATCAACATCTGCATGAATATTGAAGTCACCTACAATAATTATTGTATCTGAACTGAGGACTAAATCTGATAAAAACTCTGAGAATTCAGTTAGAAAATCAGAGTATGGGCCAGGAGGGCAGTATACTACACTGCTCAAAAAAATTAAGGGAACACTTTATCGTCACATTATAACACCAAGTCAGTTAAACTTCAGGGATATCATTCTGTCCATTTAGCAAGCACAAGTGATTGGGAATCAATTTCACAGGTGCATGGAGAGGCAAAAGCAAGACAACCCCCAAAAAGGGAATGGTTTTGCATGTGGTGGCCACAGACAGTTGCTCTCTCCTGATACTTTCTGACTGATTCTTCTTTAGTTTTGTGTTCTGCTAGTGTCCTTGTCACTACTGGTAGCATGAGGTGGTACCTGCAGCCCAATCAGGTTGCACAGTTAGTCCAGCTCCTCCAGGATTGCACATCCATACGTGCAGTCGCAAGAAGTTTTGCTGTTTCTCCCAGCACAGTCTCAAGAGCATGGAGGAGGTACCAGGAGACCGGTTGTTACACGAGGAGAGCTGGACAGGGCCATAGAAGGGCATCAACCCAGCAGCAGGACCGATATTTGCTACTTTGTGCGAGGAGGAACAGGAGGAGCACTGCCAGAGCCCTACAAAATGACCTCCAGCAGGCTACTGGCTTAGATGTTTCTGACCAAACTGTCAGAAACAGACTCTATGAGGGTGGCATGGGGGCCTGACGTCCTCTAATGGGACCTGTGCTCATAGCCCAGCACTGTGCAGCTCCATTAGCCTTCGCCAGAGAACACCAGAATTGGCAGGTCCGCCACTGGCGCCCCATTCTCTTCACAGATGAGAGCAGGTTACACTGAGCACATGTGACAGACATCAAAGAGTCTGGAGATGCTGTGGTGAAGGTTATGCTGCCTGTAACATCATCCAGCATGACTGGTTTGGCGGTGGGTCAGTGATGGTCTGGGGAGGCATTTCCTTGGAGGGCCGCACAGACCTCCATGTCATAGCCAATGGTACCCTGACTGCTGATATGTACCGGGATGAAATCCTCCAAGCAATTGTTAGACGTTATGATGCAGTGGGCCCTGGGTTCCTCCTGGCGCAGGACAATGCCTGGCCTCATGTGGCCAGAGTGTGTAGGCAGTTCCTGGATAACGAAGGCATTGATGCCATTGACTGGCCCTCTCGTTCCCCTGACCTAATCCAACTGAGCACCTATGGGACATTATGTATCGGTGCATCAGACGCCGCCAAGTACCGCCACAGACTGTCCAGGAGCTCACTGATGCCCTGATCCAGGTCTGGGAGGAGATCCCCCTTGACACCATCCGCCAACTCATCAGGAGCATGCCCAGACGTTGTCAGGAGTGCATACGGGCGCGTGGGGGCCATACAAACTTCTGAGTCACATCATGAGTTGCCATGATGACATTCACGCAAGTTGGATCAGCCTGTGATTAAAATTTTTTAATCTGATTTTGGGTGTGATTTTGAATCCAACCCTCAATGGGCTGATGATTTTGGTTCCCATTGACCGTTCCATCATTTTGTTCTCAACAAATTATACAATGTACATCAGTTAAGATTTTCAACATGAAATATACGTTCATCAAGATCTGATGTTTGATTTAAGTGTTCCCTTAATTTTTTTGAGCAGTGTATCACAAATAAAATAGGCTGTAAAGTTTTCCAGGCTTGGTGTGAAAAACTCAGAATAAGGCTTTCAAAAGAGCTGAAACTAAGTTTGGGTCTAGGGTTGATTAGAAGACCAATTACATAAGGTTAGTATTTCAAGTTATTTTTTTATTTTTTTAGTATTAGCAAAAGGAGAAAAGAAAAAAGGCCCTTGTCTATCAAGTGGGCACCTCTTCATGAAAAAAATCAGGCAAGCATGGAGGAAAACTAGCGATTATAAAGAGCAAATTATTAATCTGTAGTATCCTTTCATGTAATAACCTATCATCCTACATCATCATCTCATGCTGTATCATCATCATCATCATCATCATTATCTCATGCTGTATCATCATTATCTCATGCTGTATCATCATCATCATCTCAGGCTGTATTATCATTATCTCATGCTGTATCATCATCATTATCTCATGCTGTATCATCATCATTATCTCATGCTGTATCATCATCATCTCATGCTGTATCATCATTATCTCATGCTGTATCATCATCATCATCATCTCAGGCTGTATTATCATTATCTCATGCTGTATCATCATCATTATCTCATGCTGTATCATCACTATCTCATGCTGTATCATCATTATCTCATGCTGTATCATCATCATCATCTCAGGCTGTATCATCATCATTATCTCATGCTGTATCATCACTATCTCATGCTGTATCATCATCATCTCATGCTGTATCATCATTATCTCATGCTGTATCATCATCATAATCTCATGCTGTATCATCATCACTATCTCATGCTGTATCATCATCATCATCATCATCTCATGCTGTATTATCATTATCTCATGCTGTATCATTATCACTATCTCATGCTGTATCATTATCTCATGCTGTATCATCATCACAATCATCTCATGCTGTATCATACTAGGTATACCAAAATTAAACGATAGAAAAATACAAAATAAAATGCAGCAAACACAACATTAAATAATATATACTTCATGGAAAACAGGCAAATTAAATCTCCTCATTCATCCCCTTGGGAATGAGGGTATGTATCCAATAAGCTTCCCTTTGACGGAGGATTCTGTCCCTATTGCCACTTCTATGTGGCATAACTGTCTCAATGCCCATATATTGTAGTTCGCTCAAGCTGTGGTTATGACTATTAAAATGCCTAGTCATGATTACGGCTAGAACACTTGTGTTCACAGATCCTTGTTTTTAACTCTTGTTTTGTTTTTTCCAACATAATACAAATTGCATGGACATTTTAACAGATAAACCACATATTTAGTTTGCATGTTATTCTGCCCCTAACCTTAATGTCAGCACTGGACTTTGGATTGGTGAATTAATTACCCTTAATCATAGAATAGCAGTGTACACAGTAATGACCAGGAAAATTCCCACTCGAAATCTGAGATATAAAATGGGTGGACCTCCCAGGTAGATCTGACTAGGTAATCATGTACGTTAGAAGACCTCTTATAAAAATATTTAGGCAGATTTTGAAATGAATTTGCAATGTGAGAGTCGCTGTTCAATATGTGCCAGTGTCTACTAACTACTTGTTTGACAGACTTTGATATAGGACTATAAGTGGAGACAATTACACGACCCTGAGAAGAAGTGTCCCTAGATCTAGGTTTGAGTAATCAAACTGCTGGACTTGGCGTACCCTGTTAAGACTGTTGTCCAATAATTCATCCCCATATCCCCTAGCTTTAAAGCTATCACAAAGTACTTCAGCATGTGACTCAAAAGATTCTTCAGAATCACAAATGCGTCTGGTCCTTAGTAGTTGACTATGGGGTAGACTTCTTTTTAATGCTGGTGAGTGATAACTGTTAAACTGTAAAAAAAAAAAAAAAAAAAAAAGGGTTCCTATCAGTTTCCTTTTTATATACTTCAGTATGTAGAGAGGTACCCTCTTTTTTCAACAAGACACCCAAGAAAGAAATATGTTCCAGATCATAACACAATGTGAATTTGATGGATTATTTTCTTGAATACTGTACTGCGTTCTGCACTCTCTAGTACTGTGCTTTCATGAAAGCATAAAACTCATTTAAAGGGGCTATATGTAAGATTTTACATGTATTCATCAATCAAATATCATTTTTTATTGCCAATGTGTGAAGGGGTAGTAGAGGATCTGATAAATTGAGACCTTCCCCAACTTCCTCCATTGCCCCTAACAACCTGTGGGCTGATTTTTATGTAAAGCACTCGAGACGGTTTTTCCACGAAACAAGAGGATGTGACGTATCTGCACATTTGCAAGTACCTCACCGAGAGCTCATTCTTCACCACAACAGTGAACAGTGTGCAACACGAGACAACGCAAGCAGTGAAATGGAGATGGATGCCAACAAACGACAGCAACCACAACAACACCAACACAAACTACACACAAGAATAAAAAACAAAAATAAGTTTTATCTAGTGAAGCCCATCTAAACAAACAGGAATGTGATCGACGTCAGGGGGAAAACTGGAGAAAATCGGCAGGGCATGCGAATCATGGAGACCTTCATTGCTTTTGGGGATCAAAACAGACCCACAGCCTATTGTTGTCATAGAAATAAAACCTGCGTGCAGCGTTCTCTCACCGGGTGCAGTGTTTTTTTCTCTCACAGGACGAGTGCCTCATCCCAGCTCTCTCCAGCCGCCCCGCCCTGCCTGGCTAATGTTCGCTAATGCTTGTGATGATTTGCTGGCTCGCCGGCGTAATTTGCTATTTGGTTACGAGGCACAACGCTGGGAGTCCTGCAGTGTATTTATGTTAGAGCTAGTTGACTAACCTTAGCATACTCACTAACGTCATGACTACCAAAATAATATCTGAGTGTGTATGTCAGTTATCTAGCTTGACAAATAACTTCCCCAGCTAACACAACAAACGAGGTTGATTTTGTAAATTATGTAGCAGAAAAAAGCAAATGGGTATAACTACCGATTGTTTTCTATTAGCCAATAACATTGCATTACCTGCCTAGGCTAAGGTTAGCCAGCCAGCTGTAAGCTGGCAACAAGTTACCGTTAGCTTGTCTGCTATCGCAGACCATTTGCCAGTTAGGCAACGTAGGAAAACACCGTCAAGTAGATAACATCAGCTCACTCACGCAGACTCCCGCGGCTGATCTGGCTGGTAATTGAGTAATTTGCCATTTGGTTACGAAGCACAATGCCAGATCCATGCAGTGTAGTTATGTAAGAGCTAGTTGGCTAACCTTAGCATGCTCGCTAACGTACTATCGTACTAACGTACATACTATCCGAGTGTGTATGTCAGTGTTGTCAGTCTAGCTTAATAACTTTGCCACCTAACATGATACTAACATGATACCGGTCAATGAACACGTCTTGTCAGTGAAAAGTAAGCAGAGCTGGCGAGTTCCGAGATTGAGCATACTCAGTTTCGTGCGTCTTCGGCAAAAAACCTGGAAGCTAGTTATAACCTGCTGGTTATGAAATGGACTGAAATTTATTCTGATTTCTCTATATGACCTTCAAAAGCAAACAAGCCCTCAAGTGAGAAGATTAACTATTTCTATGTAGTTATTTTGGATGCCCCACACTGCTGCCCCACAGAAGCTTTGTGTCCCTGTTCCCTCACCCTTGGCCCGCTCAATTGTGTTTTATGCAGCCAGGCATAATTAATCTTCCTAACAAAAGCAGTGCACATCATTTTTTTATCCATAACCAGCAGACCTGACCTTTTTTTGTTTGAGTGGACTACACTACTTAGTCTGAAAAACGCCATATTTAGTTGATGTGTCTTGTTGGCCTGTAGTTCCTCGCGTATCACTGGCCCCAAGATGGTAGGTTAGTCAGTTGAAATTGTGAAACCACCTACTCATCAAAGTTACTGACCTCTGTTGTCACAGTGTTATTTGGCACTAAGGCATAATAAATTTGGTTAGGAGGTTTGATTGTTTTTTGTTGATGTATCAGTGGAGACAAAATTACTTTTTTGTTACCTGAAAACTTAAGTGTAGAGGCATGTTGTTTTCACACAAACAGAAATTTCATATTTATCTGCCTTAAAGTGGATGTAATGCAATTTATTTTAATTTTGTCCCACCAAAATATCCCATCACTACGTCCATTACTCATCCATCTTTTTCCATTTCCCACCACCAGGTGATGAGTTCAACAAATGGGGAGCTTAATACAGATGACCCCACTGCTGGACACTCCAATGCACCAATCACAGCCAATGCGGAAGTTGAAGTGGCTGATGATACCAAGTAAGAACACACATACATACACACACACGCACTGGTAAGGATGTAACGATAAACTAAACTCACGATTCAATACAAATCCCAATACTGGGTTCACGATACGATTTACTCACAATACAATTTTCTCATATTTATAAAGAAATATAAATTTAAATAGGCCTAATCCTAACCCATTAATTGTGGGCGAGGTGTCGCTGACAACCGGAATACATCCACTGAAAAGCTGCCTCGCGTAACTGAAAAGCCCTGAAAGCGAAACCTAGCCGACACCGCATGTGACAGCAGCAGCATCGCATGCTTTTTTAAAATTAGGCTCAGACCAGCTTATGCAATAAAAAATGTCAAAGTAGCAAATGTTGGTCAACTGCTGTTTTGCCTCTCACCAATACTTTCTGTGGTTTCATAAATCTTTTTTTAACTCTAAAAAGCAGTACTTCGAGTGTTGTTGTAATCCAACAATAGAAAGAATATCCCCAGTTAATAATTAATTGATCTTTAACAGAAAAAATAATATTGCTAAAAAAAAATAAGAGTGAATGACTGTCAGTTTATCAGTGGAAAGACCACATCCAGAAATGTGTCGTGAAGTCTAACTTAAGTGAGGTTTGTGTGTTGTAGGTGCTGCTGTTTCTTCAAGAGGAGGAAGAGGAAAGCTATCCAGAGACACAAGTGAAAAGGAGACACCACCTTGGTCTCTTTTTCACCAACTCAATTTCCTTTTTTTCTTTCTCTGTCTTTAGCTCTGCTTTAGCCTTGTTTTTCTTCACTCCTCAGTCCTCACAACCTACTTCTTTACTCTTGGAGGTCCTGTAGTATACCTTGGGTCAGCTGGATTGGCTGGACCATCGGACAGCAGAATACATTTGCTAAGCTGATTGACTGATTTCTTCTGCTCTGGACTGACCAGACAGACTGACAGTCAAGACTAATATGTGTTTGCTTTTCTGCCTTGGAGCTGTTAGTGTGGACTGTACAAGCCGTGGTGTCTCAATGTAATTATGATCTCAAATGAACTGAAACTGGATCAAAACAAACTGCTTGGGGAAGCAAGAGAACAAGTGAAAAAGATAATACCAATGGTTTACTTTTTCTTTATGTGTGTGTGTGGGGGGGGGGGGGGGGGTCTTTGAATGTTTATTTTTCTTCCTAACTGACTGGTTCAGTGGAGAGAGAGGTTTATTTCTGAGGAGATGCAGAGCAAACCAGGGAAAAACAATAGAAGGCAATGAGACTGCCAAGAGTACACGATGCACACAAAACATACACGTATGTAAAAACACTTTCTCAAGCGCATCATAAAAAGACTTTATGGACTATAAGATGAAACTCGCACATGGCCTATAAAGATTTTATTTCATTGGGTCAAACGAAGTACACGCTGAGTTGCTTTGTCAAGTTCCTGTAGGCCACATGTACTTCTCAGGCACATTAACCCCCAGATGAAACCTTACAACCACAAGAATCAAAAATTACAAAAGGTGTTTATGAGAAAGCTTTTTCCTTTTTTAATTTGTAACTATTGTCTACAATTTGGAACCTGTTTTTTTCTGTCTTTTTGAGTTTTTTCAAAAAGTTGTTTTGTAGATTCAAGTGTGTTCCTCACTGCTTTTTAATAACTTGTATTTTAAATTTTCAGTTTATTTTTCCTCTTTTTCTCTGGCTTTGAGGATGAAAAGCCAGTTAACTCCATTAAAAAAGAACCAAACAAAATAAAAGCTTATCTTTCTTTGTAGGAATCATGAACAAAACATTTTCCGTGCTGTGGGAGTGTATCATTAAACCTGGTCATCAGTGCAGATGCACAGTACAATCAGACAGCTGGGTACATTTAGGACATTGGTCTGGGGAATTTATACAAAAGCATGATTTTTAGCTACATCAGTAAAATATTGTCAGTCCTTTCAACTTTTGATTGCAGTTTGGTAACAAAGTAGATGTTAAGTTAAAAGACTTAAAGTGGAAATTGCCTCACCTGGAAAAAAAAATGGTACAGGATAGAATCAAGATCAGATCAGATCCAGCAGAAAAGTCAGTTCCATGCTAAGTGTTCAGTGTTTGAGAACTGGAGTGGCTGTGGGTTTAACATCGCACAGTATATCTACAACAATTAGTCATTGTGCAGGTATATGATGAAACATTGATAAGACCATACACTGACCTGAACAACAAGTGTTAATCAAACTAAATTGAATGCTTAGTATCTACAGCCATAATAGTAATTTTAAGACTGCAACATTTATTGTATGACCTAATGTTAACATGGATATTAGCTTAATTTTGTACCAGACAACCCACCTGTTCTGTGAGCATCTTGACGAATGAAGTGAAATAAAATTTAAGTTCAGTCTGATTTGTTGATAGTGTGAATCAAAAAAATGGTAATGGTTGCTATACTTAACACTTAACTTATTGTACAAGTGAGGCTTATCATAATCTATTAGTTTTGCTGGAATTGGGTCAAAAACCAAACATAGACCTGACAATAGCAAAAGGAAAAGTGAAGGTTATTCAAATTTAACTTGAAGCAGACATACATTTCTGAAGAAAATATCTATGTTAAGATGTTTCATTGTACACCAACGGACTGACATGGCCATCCCAGGAGTCCATCCTCCTGCTGTTGTGGCTGACAGAAGCTGCATAAAAGCAGGCTTGCTTTTTTTTTTTTTTTTTGATGAAAATATATTATTTACAAGTGTTGTATAAAATAAAAAATATTTTATTAAACAACTTGTTGTTCCTCTATGCAAAAATGTTGTGAAACATGACTTATATAGCGCTTTTCTAGTCTTTGCGACCACTCAAAGCTGCTTTTATACTACATATCACATTCACACACTGATGGCAGAGGCTGCCACATAAAGTGCCCAAGTTTCAATCAGTTATCACATCCATACCTATGAATGTTGGTTATGCCACCGGGAGCAATTTGGGGTTGCCCAAGGACACTTCGACATTTAACCTGAGGGAGCTGGGGATCGAACCTCCGACCTTCCGGTTGAAAGACGACTGACTCCCACTGAGCCACAGCCGCCCCATGTAAAGCTTCTAAAATTTCTAAGCCTCTAAGGCATCCCGGAATCCAGATTTGGTAATCTTACTTTATGCCTTGGCCGACTTCGAATTTAGAGGTGTTTATAATTTGGAAAACATTGCAAAATGACCAGTTGAACAATTTCGGTTTCCAAGGTAAATCAGAAGAAATGTGAACCGTTCTCTGATCTGAGACCATGACCATATTAAGCAGCTGCTGCACTTAAATTGTAGTTTTCCTTAATTGGCAATTTTGATCAATTTGGGGTTTCTGTGGCTTAACCGTGGCACCAATTGGTGATTGGAGGTTTTATCCCTGCCTCCTCCAGTCCGCATGTCAAAATATCCTCGGTAAACCTTGGTATGCTAAACCAGAAAATGCTCCCAAAGGCATAGCCTTCCAATTGTATGGTAAGTACATTAAGTGCTGTGTATGGCACTTTGTGTATGTATGAATGTGTATGTAAATGAATGTGTTGACATTCAGTGTAAATAGCTTTGAGTGGTTGGATTACTATAAATCTATGTAAGTGCTGTCCATATTACCATCAAAAAAAATGTCACTAACTGTAGGGTTGATGGTGGTGAACCTCTACAAACAGGATGGAATGAAGGTGTAAAGCGTGGTGGTAGAAATGAGGGCATCAGACAAGCGGGGTTTTTAGTTCCAGAGCTCTGAATTTTCCTTAAATCCCAAAACAGTGAACAAAAAGTCCAACATCTCTCACCAAACAGGCAGCCGACTGCTGGCTAACGAAGGAGTCTCACAGGTGCAGCCCATCTCATCAGCAGCAGAGCAGAAGTCACACTTAACTTGCCCCCTCCTCTTTATTCCTCACCTGCCTTTCTAACCTTAGTCTCCACCTCCCATTACACAGTGAAACAGAGACACTCCCACAAGTTTTAAAACATATACTTACAATTTTTTAACCTTGATTAACTTCACAAACTATGCGTAGCACCTGACTTTTGACTAATACAAATTAAGCAAAATGAATAAGAAACTCAAGAAATAAACAAAAGCTAAACTTAGCAAAATAACTTCCCTATGCCCCTCCCCCTCTCTTCCCTGAGCATCCACTCAACCTAACAAGGTAATTGACGGCTGCTGAGGCCTTGTTGCCACATTCCCATAGCTGCTTCCCAAGTCTCTTAAATTGCATCCATGTTCCCTTCACTTGCGTCGTTCACTTGCGTCTTAGTCCCTCCCACCAGAGATGCATGGAGAGACGCGAGGAAACCAAGAGAGGAGAGAGGAAACGAGGGAATGTTTTTTAAGAGACATGAGACGTCCTTCGATGAAGCGTCACGTGCTGTGACGTCCGTTTGTGATGATCGCGTCAGCTGATCACAGCTGGATCAGCTTTCAGTCTGCTTTAACAGCTGTTTGTGTCTGTACACATGTGCACTGTATTAATTCTAATAAAACACACAGTAACAGTGTTTCCTCTCTGTAACCTGTTACCTGTGTAACAAACACCTGCACATGAAGAACAGGCTGCAGTCTGTGTTCCTGCTGCAGAGCCAGACGGACATTTCCTACAGCACTGTGTCTTTATATTATTTGTTCATTATTTACATTTTCAATCACTGATCATCTGATCTGAATTAATTATTTAATAAGCCCAAATACTGTCTGCTCATGAGCTATGAAAATGATTGATTAGGCTAAAAGTTTCAGGATAAATAGAAATCACGTCACTCTGATCAAACCCGACCTCACTGATGATCACTCTCACACGTAAAAAGTGTTACCTGCTGACAGAGAGACTCTCCTGCTCCCTCTGAATTCATTCATTCATCCGTAATAAAAGTTAGCAGGGGAACAACTGATCATGACAAGAGGTATTTTTTTTTAATTAAATTAAATAGAAATGAATCTGTTTTTGCTACTTTTGATTTTTAGACAACTTATTTTTACTCAGATGTTGACTCAGAAAACAAATCAAATCTGCAGTTATTCACTGCATTTTATATATTTTACGACAAGTTATGACCTATATTTCGTTCTAAACGATCACAGCTTGTCAGATACCAACTCATTATACCGGAGTTGTTTATAGTCGGTTTCAAGGTGCCCTGTAAAGTCTGTTTTAAGGTCCGCTTCTTCCTCTCTGCGATATGAAACTCCGGTGATGTTGTCCGATCTGCTGCAGCGTCCAATCACTAACTGATCTGTAATAAGGGGGCGTGTCGGCCAGTAAAAGACTTCCGTGGAGGCTGCTCTCGTGTATCCTCGCTTATCGCTCCTCGGAACTCCCTCCTCTCTCCTCGCTCCTCGCTCCTCCGAGCAGCGATAAAAGCTTTGAGACGGTCCTCAATATGGCGGCTCCAGAACTACTTCCTGTTCGAGCGAGGAGCGAGGAGCGAGGAGCTATCAAATAAGAGACTTAGGAAGCAGCCCATGTCTTCACTGCATGAGAACACGCCCCCAGGAAGTAGACCTCGAAGAGAGAGGAGTTAGTAGGGTTTACAAAATAAAATGACAACAAAACAACAATTAATTTCCTGTATTGGTTTCCACAGTCAACTTCACAGTCAAGGTGCATTTGTGTTCTTTTTCACCTTAGTGAGGGGGATACTTTCCAGCTCCCTCATACTAACCAGGACAGCCCAGTGAGCATTTTTTCGCTAAAAAAAGATTACAACAAAAGACTTGAGGCAGATGGCAAACCAGGGGTCTTAGGAGAAAAGGCAGAATGAATGTTCTTCAATGGAGTCTAATTGCAAATCGTCAAAAATGTAAAGGATTTATTCAAAGTCTTAGATTTTGTGATAAATTGATATGATAGCATACGCAGAGAGAATTAAATAGACTGGGAAATTATAGTGATTGAAGTCTGGAAGAAAGTTGGAAATGAAAAAAGTTTGATAATCCCTGCAAAAAACTTTCATTAGAATTATTAAATGAACTAGTCATACAATTTAAAGTTGAGGTGAAATGAAAAATGTCATTTTAATCCTTTTAGATCACATCCCCAGTAATATTGTGCATCTATTTGACAATATAGGCCAAAAAAATACAGAAAATCTATTTCTTCGTATTCTTATATCAAAATCTGATAATTTTTTCTTCCTGTAAAACAAAATATCACGTGTGCTTACGTTAGCTAGGACCAACCAATTTCAACCAGTAATATCATGACATCCACCTGTCAATCAATCTGCAACATTTAGCCACAGAGCACCAAGAACGCTCGGTCAGTTAGCTAGCTACTGCGTTGTGGAGAACGTCTGTCTACGCCCACTTCTAAACGATCAAATCAAATCCCTCTAATGATATGTCCCGCCTGCACGCCCTGTTTCACTCGGAAATACGTCACGATACGGAAGCTAGATACTCTCGAAATGCCGTTTCAGTTCGACTTTAAGGGAAAATGTATTTGTTGTGTAAATTTTATTGCACAAAGTACAGTATGGGACAACTATAATGATCGAAATATAGATGTGATTGAAGAACTAATGTAAATCAAAAATCTAATATGCTTCAATGATGGAAATAGTAAAAGAATAAATATCAGAAAAGTTAATGTAAAAAAAGAATCAGCTCTCACTTTAGTTTCAGAAACAGTGCTAGGTATTTGCAATTGGGAAATTCGAAGCAAACGTCAGCTGGATCTTTAGCAGTGCTTATTTTCTCAATAGTTACTGACTATAAAAGATTACAGGCTTAAGGAAAACAATAAAAATGACTATTGAAGGGAATTTTGTAATTTGATAGGAGGGGAAAATAAAATTTACTAAGGCAGGGGAATGATGTAAAGAATTAATGGGATTAAAAAAGAGTATAGAGACCCAATCTTATTGAAGGTACTGCACTGACAGATGAAGAGAAAACAAAGATGCTGGCACAAACCTTGGCACAATTAGTGAAGAGGGACCAAGACGAAGAAAAACTGCAATAAATGAGAGCAAAGACCACGTACAGCAGAATGAACATACAAATGATAAATTAAATAGACCATTCATTCAGAAAGTCAGAACTGAACTGTGCTCCCAGGAAAACCAAGATGTCATTACCTGGAAAAGATCAAATATGCTATTTAGCTCATGTTAAACATCTCAGTAAATCGTCAAAGTACATTTATTTGAATTACATAATAAGGTAAAAAAAAAAACGAAGCTACGACAAGTCTGGAAAGAAGTAAAGCTGTCATAGCTCCAATAAGCCAGGAAAAGATCCAGTCCAATATCGCCACACTCCATACCAATCGGTGGCGGTAATGCACCAACACGCGTGTGCTTTGACAACTAAACAATAGTTATTTTACGTTGTAGAATCATACTTTTTTAAAGACTAAAATAAAAAATAAACATTAATTAAGGCACACTGAGTAATAGTGGAGGCTACGGACTTTTTTAATATTCCTCTACAGTGACTAAATCGACAGTGATTTTAAGTTATGAAGTTTACTTCCCAACGGAGGAAGTTAATTGCGGGGTAACTCTCATACTTCTTTGCTTCCTTTCTTTGGCAGGCAGTCTGACGTCACATGAGGAAGTTGTTTGACCCGCAAGGCTTCCGCTATTGGCTGAGGGGAGCAAAAAGGGTGTCCTATTGTTTTTTATGCTTTCATTATTATTGCAGGTCTTTTCACTCTAAATGGGATATTGATTGTTTTTCTTCTGGAATATAGCATCTCACTCAAGATTCATAGTTGTATATGCTAGCTGGCTATTTAAATGTGACGTATGGCGAGAAATGCGGTGGTGAAAACCATATACCTCATCTAGGGTAGTTATGTTTCGGTTTCCTATCCTCCTCAGATAGGCTACTTATCCTGGCTGTGGTACGGCTCTCCACTATCACCTGATTACAAGAGGAAATTGGCACCGAGATGAGATGGAATATCCTGACGCTATCTCCTGCAGGGGCAGCTAAAACTCGCTGAATGGACAAACAAAGTAGCCTAATAAGTAGACGTAAAGACGTGAAAAGGGGAAACGAAAATCGGCCTGTTATTGTTCAGCTCTGTTAAACCTCTATCATCTCGAGAAAAGTTGTCTAACTTTAGGTTAATTATTATATTTTCGGTTTAGGCGCGCGTGTTAAGAATTTAATTTGAACAGTTTTTGCTACGGAGATACTATGTCGGACTCGCAAAGAACTCTGCCAGCCCTCCGGAGGCTCAGTTATGCGGTGGGACATTTTCTGAATGACCTGTGTGCGTCCATGTGGTTCACATACCTATTGGTATTCTACCACTCAGTATTGGGTTTTCAAAACTCATATGCAGGTTGGTCTGTCTGTCTGTCTATCTATCTATCTATCTATCTATCTATCTAGAAATGCATGTTCTATACAGTTACCCTGTAATAAATCTTTGTGAAACTTTAAATATTTAGTAGGCCTATAGAAAGTGCATCAAGAACAAGTTGATTAAACTATAAGGGGATACCATTCAGTTTACGCAGATGTTGAATTTTTGATTGACAATATTTATGTGTCTTATTTATTGTAGTCCTAAACTCAAAAACTATAGACATTTTGGGTGGTTGTAGTGAAATTCATACGGTGAATTCCCACCCTTTTTGTGCATCCTTTTTTTTCTGTCATCACAAATTGTGTATTGCTGGATTGTGAATTTCTACTTTTGGTGTAGGTGTACTGCTGCTGGTTGGGCAGATAGCTGATGCTATCTGTACGCCTCTCATTGGCTACGAGTCTGACCGAACCCCTGGCTGTGGCAACTACGGCAAGAGGAAAACATGGCATTTAGTTGGTAGGTCAAGTAGATAGCTTAATTGTATTACACTGTACCCTTCAACAGTAAAGTGGTAATTCAAAGAATTGTATCCACATAGAGCTCTTTCACACTACTTTGAAAGAGACCTTCAGGTCCAATGTAGTGTTATGCACATTCTCTCATAAAGGGTGTCCATGTAACCTTTTATGAAACTGCTGTTGGACTATGCTCCCATACCGAACCCTTAACATATATTTTATTGATCCTGTTCAGGTCAGATCGTGTTTTACAAGACTATGTAATGACAGGGAAATAGACTCATTCACTGTGAGCCAGAAGCGATTGGTTCTTCACATCGGAATGATTTGTTGTGGCCTGACTCACACATGTAAGGGAAAGCTTCAGTAAAAACCACCTACTAGGTCACATTGTGTAAGGCAGTGGTCAAACTGTGCTGGGTATTACAAGGGTGATAAAGATTGCCGATCCATAGACAAAATCTCATTTTTAAATATCAAATCTTTTTTATACTGTTGCAATACAAAATTAAATAAATTCTACAGACTCGTTTAAGACATATGAAAATACTATGCTATCGATAATAATTTGTGTCTAATATGATTTTTCAAATAAATAGTAATTATCTTGTAATAAATTCTTAAAATGCCATGTATTCGCTCATTGATGCATACAGAATCTAAAGAATATTTTTCCTTGCAAAGGTTTTAGTGCTGCACACAAGAGTTGTGCTAATTCATTGAAAAGTTAATTTTCAGTGTTTGTGACCCAGAGGTGTTAGGTCTCCACATCTCACTTCTTGTGCTGCACAAACAATTTTTTCACAGTGAAGCTCAAATCAAAGTTCAAATGAAGTTACAATAAGTAAAAAAAATTATTTCTGACTGGAGAAGAACTGGAATGTTTACAACACATTTAGAAGCAAAGGTCGTCCCTGTGGCCTTAAATGCGCTGCATTGTTTACAGATCGACTAGCAACTTGAGAAGTGAGAATAGTGTTGGAGTTGAGATACGGCGTCTAAGGACGGATTGTTAGTTGTACTTGCATGGAAATGTCTGTTTATGGAGATAAATAAAAAGCCAAATTGTCTTCACTGCAGATTCTGCATTGTATGCTTAAGCCAATTAGTTGAAAAATAGAGATACAACAAAACTTTTAAATTCTAAGAGTTCACATTTTCACTTTGATTTCTGCATAAATGCTAACTCATTCTACAGTAAAGTGAAGAAGGTGTATTTTAATAGCTTTCATTTCCGGCTTTTATTTCTTTGTTTATTTGTGTTTGTTATTCAGGTACACTGAGTGTGATGCTGTCCTTTGCATTCGTCTTCAACCAGTGTCTGGGGTGTGACTCCCTTACCCCCCAGTGGGCCAGTTTGACTTACTTTGTCCCGTTCATCATCGTCTTTCAGTTCGGCTGGGCTGCCACTCAGATCTCCCACCTGTCTCTTATTCCAGAGCTTGTCACCTGTGAGCACGCTAAAGTAGAACTCACTGCGTACAGGTATGTTTTATAAAAACACAGCACATAGCCCAGGTGATCTAAAGATCCTGAATATGTTTGTCCCTTTTGTGTGTGTGTGTGTGTGTGTTTGTGTCCAGGTATGCGTTTACAGTGATTGCCAACATCACAGTGTATGCAGTGGCTTACCTGTTGTTCCATGTCCAGGCTGGAGAGGGAGACAACCCACTTAGCGATGCACTCGGACCCGCAGATATTCCTGTCTTCAGGGTGAGAAGGAGTTCCTAGTTAACATGACACTTTAAAATGTTTAAGAGTGGGTGGAGCTCCTGATAGAAGAGGAAATAAATGGTTTGATGCTTTAAATAAGACGTGGACAAGATCACCTCTGCCTCCAAACACACCTGCTACACCTCAGGGAGATTCCTGCTCTAGCCATGCACAGGCCAAAAACTGCAGAGACACCAAGCTCTTTACTCACGCATGCTCTCTCTAATACATGCAGAAATAGACACACACTCATGACACACATGCAACTAAGAGGTTCCTCAGACATAACTACCTGTGGCACTGACAATCTTGCCCACAGACATTAATACACTGTCCAGCGTTACACAGGCAATGGTGAATACAGCCATGTGATCCAGCAGCAAAAATAAGTAAATCAACATTTACAGTCGACCTTTCTTTGATGGTCAGCACACAACTTTTATAAACATAATATCCTGTCCGATCCTGACGGCGCGTCTGGAGATTTAAATAATTAATGAAGTGTCCTGCTGTGCCTCTCTCATAAACATACGTACTGTCTTCATTTTCCTTTCTGTTGTGTGGCAGTGGGATTGCTTCAATGGCTGTAACATCAATCCATACACCGACATTCAGAATCAGAATCAGGTTTATTGCCAAGTAGGTTTACACTTAAAAGGAATTTGTTTTGGTGATTTCGGTGCAGAACAATTACCACAAAACTAGAATGAAAATAAGTAAAAGACTTAAATAAATTTTCTTAAAGTCTTAAACATTCATGGAATGTTGAGTGACTGAGGGGCTGGATGGGAGTCCATGTTACATGTGGGGGTGGGTGTTGGTTGGAGCCTGGTTGACGAGGCTGGCAGCTGTTCTTGTGTTGGGAGGTTTTGGTTCTGATGGAGCGCAGCCTCTTGCCAGAGGGGAGGGTCTCAAAGACACTGTGACCGGGGTGAGAGGGGTCGGCCACAATCTTACTTGCACGCCTCAGGGTGCTGGAGGTGTACAGGTCCATGAGAGATGGCAGATTGCAGCCTATCACCCTCTTTGCGGAGCGGATGATACGCTGCAGCCTGCCCTTGTCCTTGGCAGTGGCAGCAGCGTACCAGACGGTGATGGAGCAGGTGAGGATGGACTTAACGATGGCGGTGCAGAAGTGCACCATTATTGTCTTTGGCAGGTTGAACTTCTTCAGCTGCCGCAGGAAGTACATCCTCTGCTGTCCCTTTTTGATGAGGGAGCCGATGTTCAGCTCCCACTTGAGGTCCTGGCTGATGATGGTCCCTAGGAAGCTGATGGCGATGGGGGTGTGGCTGCTTTCTTTCTAAAATCCACAACCATCTCCACTGTCTTCAGAGCATTAAGCTCCAGGTTGTTCTCACCACACCAGGTCACCAGATGGTCAATCTCCCACATGTAGGCAGACTCGTCCCCACCAGAGATGAGTCCAATGAGGGTGGTGTCGTTGGCGAACTTCAGGAGCTTGGCGGACTGATGACTGGAGGTGTAGCTGTTGGTGTGCAGGGAGTAGAGCAGAGGGGAAAGAACGCAGCCTTGAGGGGAGCCGGTGCTGATGGTCCTGGAGTCAGAGACGTGTTTCCCCAGCTTCACGTGCTGCCTCCTGTCGGACAGGAAGTATGTGATGCACCTGCAGATGGAGTCGGGCACGTTCAGCTGGGAGAGCTTGTCCTGAAGCAGACCTGGGATGATCGTGTTAAAGGCAGTGCTGAAATCCACAAACAGGATCCTGGCATAGGTTCCTGCTGAGTCCAGATGCTGGAGGATGAAGTGGAGGGCCATGTTGACTGCGTCCTCTACGGACCTGTTGGCTCTGTAGGTGAACTGCAGGGGGTCCAGGAGAGGGTCTGTGATGTCCTTGAGATGTGAGCGCACCAGGCGTTCAAAAGACTTCATAACCACAGAGGTCAGGGCGACAGATCTGTAGTCATTAAGTCCTGTGGTCCTTGGCTTTATCTTTATATTATTGGCTTTATATTTATCGTACAGTGACCTGTGTTTTTTTCTGAGTGTGCAGGGGCACAGTGGAAAGAAAGAAAGAAAGAAAGAAAGAAAGAAGTAAAATATGCCAGTCCGAGCCCAGTTTATATAAGAAGAATGAATGAAATCTGCTGTGTATAACAAAATTTACCTGTCTTATGTTGTGTTTGATTACAGAATCTGGCGTTGATTGTGCTGGGCATTGGTGTAATCTTCTCCGTCTTCTTTCACCTTGGGACCACAGAGCAGAGGCCTGTAATGGAAGCTGGAGGAGAAGAGGAGAGGGACAGGAAGAGGACGGAGGAGGAAGAAGAGGACGGGGAGCTAAGGCCCTTGCTTTCACGCTTTAAGACCAACTCATCTCTCCTGCAGTGGAAATGTTGGCTCCAGCAGCCTGCTTTTTACCAGGTAGGAAGATGCTAACACTTAAAACTGAACACACCAAAGCCTGTACTAAACTTAATCTAAAATGACATATTAGGTCAGAAGAAGCTTTTTACTGTCCTTCTTCAGCAGCCTGACAGTTGCCATTGTTGTCAAATATCTTAAAGCAAAATATTGCACATTATTTTAAGTTTTTGCTGCCTTTAAAAAACCTCTCTGACAGATCTGTGCATTACTGTGTACCTGTGTAGGTGGCCTTACTCTACATGTCAACAAGGTTAATAGTCAATCTGTCTCAGACCTACATCTCAATGTATCTCATCAACACTCTGGGGCTGCCCAAGGTAAAACAAACAAATGAATCATTCTTATATCAGTTCAAGGTGACCACATTATCAATAGTAATAGTAATAGGCTTCATTCACCAGTATTTCCTCATTGGTTTTATTCAATCTGTTTCTCCTTTTCCTCCAACAGAAGTTCATTGCAACAATCCCATTAGTGATGTACCTGAGTGGCTTCATGTCCTCCTTCATCGTGAAGCCTTTCAGTAAACTAATTGGAAAATGCGTAAGTAAAGTTTGCAACTGAATTGTAGCCAATATCCAAGAAATAATAGAAAAGTCAGACTTGTTTTAGTTCATTGCTGTCTGTAGCCATGGTTGCAATGTAAATAGAATAGCAGCTGCAAAAAAAAGTCAGTGACAGCTTTTTTTGTTTTACACATTCACTTGCCAGACAGAGGTTCAGAATAGTTTAGGTAGGGACACACTTATAAGGAGAGAGAAACAGAAAGAGCTGGGTTGGAACAGGCCGCTGTGTGCTGTTACAGCAGAGGTGTAGGTTTATGGTGAAAAATATCTCAAGAGAAGCAAGTGGAACAGATTAAAGTAGTTTTGTAGTTTTTTCAATATTTTCCATCTATGGAAAAAAATGAAAAGTTTCTGCTTCCTGTTTGGAGCTTGAGAGACTTTGAGTATTGGTTGTTGACATTGTTCATGTTGTTGAACTTCACAATTTGCACGAGCCATGACCAAAAAATAACAATATTAGAATGCAAAAATTGATGTGGCGAGAAAAAGATTGACTTAACAATCATAAGTTTGACTTGATAGCTAAAACTGGAGATTAATGACGACCTTACACTAAACAAGATGACAGGAGCGTGCCTCAACTCAAGCAAAACTTCTGTGATTTAACATTGGAAAACTGTCTGCAGCAGAATTAGGTTAAAAATTAAAAACCTGATTTGTGTAATTTTGGGGACTTTGTAAATCATACAGCACATGATTAATGTCAACAGAGAGAAGGGTGGAACAGGCCGCATGTGTGCAGTTACAGCAGAGGTGTAGGTATCATTGTATGTCACACTGGTTAACAGGTTAATCACCATAAAACACCTGTTAATATCGCTTTCCCTTTTCCCTCCACACAAGGCAGCTAATTTAGCAAAGCTTCTTAGACTACATAAAAATCAAACTAAACAATGAGGCTAAGCTAACACACATTAGCAAAGCGCAACATGTTAAGGCAGCCAAGCTGACCGTAACTGGCGACACTTACCAGTTGCACATTATTTTTTGTTGGGTCATGTACAGTTGGTATGGATCCATCTTTAAGGGTCAGTTTCGAGGCAAAGCCAGCCTTGTACTGACCCTCATTGTTGAAGCAGTCTGAGGTGAAGTGGTTAGCACAGACGAACAAGTTAGCAGCTGCAGCTTATACGTTATAACTAACCATTGTTTATTTTTATCCTCCGATGCTGGAAGGGCATATAGACATTTATGTTGGTTCCTGCAGCAAACAACAGAACAGTTGGCATGTCTCGCTCTAACCTTCAACATCTCAGAGTCCGCAGAAGTGAAAACACAACAATGGCGGCTGTCGCGCACAGACAGCAGAGGGGAGTAGGCGTTGCTATCCACTATGGAGGTCCAAATCAAAACGGCTTATTCAAGGACATGCTTTCCCAGTAGGTGGGCTGTGGAAAAAACCCAGAGGCTTTCGCTTTCCACAGTCTTAGGTTTGCTAGGCCTAAGGATGACTAAAGTATATATATACGGGCAAGGAAACACATGTTTTCCATAACATGTGACCTTTAAGCAAAGGTCAATATATGACAATAAATAATAAATAACATATTTCACATGCATAGTGGATGTCTGTATAGCTCACATGTACAGTTGATTAGGTAAGTACACATTTATTGTCCCTTAAACTCTGAATGAGTTAGCTGTTCATCACAGTAACAGCATAGGGAAAGAAACTGTTCCTGAAGGAGAGGAACAAGGTACAACACTTAGTTGCCCTGTTGCGCAGCTGCCTAAAGGCAGTGGTGGATAAAGTACCTGAAAGCCATACTTGAGTAAAAGTACAGATTTCTGAGTTCTGTTTCCAGAGTACTGTAAACCACTTCTAAAAATGGATTAATTTGGATAAAAACAAGGTCACAACTTAAGATCACATTCTTAGGATAATCAACATTTTGATGCTATTTATGGACTCTGGGCCCCTTATTTACATTCAGAACACGTCTTAATCATGTAAAATGATTTAAGGTGTAATATTACCATGGGTTTTCATAAAATCCCACACATTTTCAGATACATTAATGAGGTGTAGTGTCTTCTGTTTACCTCTTATCATCTGCTGCTGCTGGTCTCTCTCTCCTCTCTTTTTATCATATACGTCTGTCTGTCTGTCTGACTGTCTGACTGACTCACAGACTTGCATAAAAGCATGCTGTGTGATCACTCAATAATGGCACGCTAATTAAACAATGGCACCTTCTATCATGATGAAGAGAAACTTGCCTAATCTTATTAGTCGACATTTTTAGAGAAGTTACTTTAGGGTCGTCTTACTCTTACTGTTTTGGAACAACCAGGAGAGACAGAGCCAGCCCTAACTATAAGCTTTATCAAAGAGGAAAGTTTTTAGTCTACTCTTAAAAGAAGAGAGGGTGTCTGCCTCCCGGACCTTGACTGGTAGATTGTTCCAGAGGAGGGGGGCCTGGTAATTGAAGGCTCTACCTCCAACACTACTCTTAGAGACTTTAGGTACCACAAGCAGGCCTGCATCCTGGGAGCGCAATGTTCTAGAGGGGTAATATGGCACTATGAGCTCTTTAAGATATGATGGTGCCTGACCATTAAGAGCTTTGTAAGTAAGAAGAAGGATTTTAAATTCTATTCTAGATTTTACAGGAAGCCAGTGCAGAGAGGCTAATACAGGAGAGATGTGATCTCTCTTCCTAGTTCTTGTCAGCACAACTGCTGCAGCATTTTGTACCAGCTGAGAGTTTTTAGTGACTTATTAGGGCAGCCTGATAGTAACGAGTTACAATAATCCAGCCTGGAAGTAACGAATGCATGGACTAGTTTTTCTGCATCGTGTTGAAACAAGATGTGTCTGATGTTTGTTGCGAAGGTGAAAGAAGGCTGTCCTTGATATTTGCTTTATGTGGGAGATGAAGGACATATCCTGATCAAACAGAACTCCCAGATTCCTAACAGTAGTGCTGGATGCCAGGCTGATGCCATCTAGGGCAGCTATATCACTAGAGAAAGAATCTCTAAGGTGTTTTGGGCCGAGCACAATAACTTCAGTTTTGTCTGAATTAAGTAGCAGAAAGTTTCTAGTCATCCAGACCTTTATGTCCTTAAGGCATGCTTCTAGTTTAGATAGCTGATTGGTTTCGTCTGGCTTCATTGATAAATATAATTGAGTATCATCTGCATAACAATTAAAATTAATGGAGTGTTTCCTCATGATATTACCAAGAGGAAGCATATATGAGGTAAAAAGAATCGGTCCGAGCACAGAACCTTGTGGAACTCCATGACTAACTTTGGTTTGCATAGAGGACACATCATGAACATTAACAAACTGAGATCGATCTGATAAATAAGATTTAAACCAACTTAATGCAGATCCTGTAATGCCAGTTAAATGTTGTAGTCTCTGTAACAGGATGTGATGGTTTATCGTGTCGAAAGCGGCACTAAGATCTAACAGGACCAGTACAGAGTCCTCTGTACAATGCGATAAATAGATCATTTGAAACTCACACAAGGGCTGTCTCAGTGCTGTGGTGGACTCTAATTCATGACTGAACATTCTAAAATAAAATGTTATACTGTTATAAAGGAAATCACATAACTTTTCTTTTGGAGGATCTTTGCTATAAAAGTAAGGTTGGATATAGGTCTGTAGTTAGCTGAGGTACCTAAATCAAGAGTAGGCTTTTTAACAAGAGGCTTAATTACAGCTAGTTTACACAGTTTAAAAGACTGTGGTACATGGCCTGTCAGTAAAGACATATTGGTCATATCTAGTAAAGGGCTATTTAAGGGAAAGACTTGTTTGGAATTGAATCTAAAAGACAGGTTGATGGTTTCGACGTAGATAATAATAAATTAAGCTCAGGAAGGTCAACTGGAGACTAACAGTCGTGGTATGCATCAGGTTTTAAAGCAATTTCCAAAAGTAAATCCACTCCAGTTAAGGACAGAAGATCAATGGAGCTCCTTTTGTGCTGCGCAGCTTTCATAAGAAGGAATGGGACTTCATGTCCAACTCTGTGTCCAATTCTCCTTAAACATTCCATCAACAGAGATTACGATTACCACGGGCGATTTTAGACATATGTCTATGTATGTACACTGAGCAAAAATATAAACGCAACACTTTATATTATATTTTGGTTCAGTGTAGATGCCATCGTAGCCGGACCCGGACCTATTATTCCATTTTGACAAGCGCATCTATATTAACCTGCGCAGCTTTTTTGTCTTTGCGGTAGTGATTTCAGTGGCCCAGGAAACTCACAGATCAGTGCATTCGTTGTAAATCATCACACATGACACTACTCAGCCAATCAAACCTGTTACTCGTATATCTCGAATGGACCAAGTGGGAAACAGCTTTTAATCAAGACTGGACAGTCTTGTATATGTTCCATGACCGCTGCGATTATTAAACACGGCCGCTGTCTGACTCTGTCACTCTGTCTGTCTGTCTGTCTCATTTAACAGAGACTTCAGGCTGCAGTTTAGTTCACTAAGAAAACCTTAGAGTTACACAGAGCTACATCAGCTTCATCATCAAATGACCAGTTCTCCTCTTACGTCCGCACCTCTGTTCTTATGTATGCTCTCTTTCTCCCCACACAGCCTTCCGTTTACAGTGCGTTTAAATATTGTTTATATTAACAGTCATTCCTGTGGTCATGTCAACAGGTCTGGGATATGGTAGCTTATTGAAAAAGGCACACACGTCTATTATTGACCAACTCGCAATGTAAAAAAATCTAACTGCAATTCCTTTGGCAAAACATAAAATACAATTTGGCAAACATAAAATAAAATTTAAAGTGAATCGTCCTACTGTGGTAAAATCTTGATCTGAATTTTGCCAGAAGGCAGAGAGAGCAGCTTCAGTGAAGAAGTAAACCTCTCTCTCTTTAATTTGATTTCTGCAAGAACAACATTAGACTACCATGTGAATCATTGCTCTTTAAATCCTGCCAGAATGTGAAATTCATGCTCAAAGTACCAGACATTTATTATTTTAATTTGTTTTCATTTACAAAAATAAAGACACTTCCATCACAAACTGGAGCACAAAAATAAACCACAATACAGGAAATAAAAATTTTGCCCAGACAATTTATCATGTGCGCCTATTAGAGCACGTGGAGAATGAGATTTCCTCTGCAGCCATGTAGATTCTGACCCATAATACCACAGGGTATATTCTTAACTAAACGCTGGTCATGTGACCCGTAACACCATACAAATCAAAATAAAACCTTATATAAACATTGTTTTATGGTGGTATTTGTGAATTTTTTATCAGTTACCCTTTTCTAACATGTTATTTATAACATTTTAACATCATTTTTTAAAGGATGTATGAACTCAATATTTATGAATTATGACAAAAAAAAAAAAAAATCAACTCAATGTTAAATGTCTCTGAGACAGTTACAGTGTGGGATTGAATCATAACGCAAGTTAGACAATATGGGGCTGAGCCCGCCGTAAAGTCTACTCCTAAAATGGTCAACACAGCCAAATTGGAAAATACAGAAAGAGGGCAGGATCTTTGCAGTAAAAAACAACCACACATTTTTAGGAATTAAGATTACCAGAGATTATTTTCCTAAGATTTTATTTATTTATTTTTTTCCTGAAAATTCTACTTAATCTGTCTTTAAGTTAGAATTCCTTGATGAATTTCACTAGGACTTAATTTGTACCATCTGTAATTAACTGTGTTTCTCCTCTGATTGGTGAAGCTCACCTACTTTGTGGGTCTGCTGCTGATTCTGGCCTTCTCCTCTTGGGTGCTGTTGGATGACAGGATGGGTCAGAGCGTGTACGGGGCAGCCGCACTGCTTGGGGTGGGGTCAGCCACAATCCTGGTCATTTCACTTGCCATGACGGCCGATCTTATCGCTGATCAGACGGTAAGGGTGTGTGTGTGTGTGGGTCTGTGTTTGTGACGAAGGGAGGTGTCTTGTGACCATATAACCCCTCTACTATTTTTATCTCATCTTTGTCTCTCTCTGCAGCAAAGTGGGGCATTTGTTTATGGAGCCATGAGTTTCACTGATAAGTTTGCTAATGGAGTGGCTGTGATGATCATTCAGGCCCTGCATCCTTGCCAGTAAGTGCACACACACGCACGCATGCATGCAGTCAGTCAGTTCATAGTCAAACACAGTATATAAGAATGTTTATTATAGGACTTTCTGTAACATTAGGTAAGACAGTTTAACTGTTAAATTTCTCAAACTCAAATTTGGTTCATTTACATGACCACAGTTAAGGCACAGTTGACTTTTTATAAGTTAAGATTGGTTTACTAGTCCTGTTGTGTACTGTACGGCCTTTAACAAGTCTAAGAGTCTGCTAGATAGTCTGTGTGGCTGTTCTCGGTCACAAGCATGGACTGTGTAAGAAGATGGCCAATATGCAGTGGTGGATGAGGTACCTAAAAGCCATACTTGAGTAAAAGTACAAAGTATTTTTCTGATATTATTTGTACTAAAGTATTGAAGGTAAAACTACAACTAAATTATGTAAATAAAAAAGAAGTGTCAGAATTTTGAGAATCATGAACTTTATATGTAACTGTAAACCAAGAAGATGTGTTTTCCAGATATTGAATTATTGACAGTTGGTCTGTGACCATACTAGTTCAGTCATATCATAACAATACAGGAGAACATCCCACCCAAGGCAACTGCTGAAGTTCCATGTGAAGTTCTCCTTGAAATAGTTGCCAGGATACAGACTAAACATCCTGAGGCACTTTTATATATATAATATCAGAAGACTTCAATCATGTGAAAGAAGGTTGAGGCCATTCTATAAACATGGATCATCCACTTCATAACACCTTGATGGACCAACGAAACACCGGTGGTGGACGGCTCCTCTCTCTTCGCTGCAGGAAGGAGAGATGTAGAAGATCTTTTGTACCCACAGCCATCAGACTTTTTTTTCTTCAGTAAATGGTAGATGACATGCCAGACAAGTGAATTTCCCTTTTGGAGATCAATAAAGTTATTGTTATTGTTATCTTGAGAACGTCAGTCACTTGAAGAAGAACAAGGTCTTCAGAACTTCACAACCCTTGTTAACATGTCCATAAGGTCAGGGTCAGTTTTAATAATCTGTAGGCTCAAGGAAAAGGCCAAATATCCCTTCCCCATTTTGCTAAAGCAATCATAGCTAGTTTACAAAAACAAAAACAACAAAAACTTTAAGTAGTGATTGGTATAGGGTAGGAATGCAGCAATTAACAGGTTTTACTATTAACTGCACAAACGTCAGGATTATTTAATCGTAAAGGCAATGCTGCACTGGGTGTTTCTGTTCTCACTCAAAAAAAGGAGCTGGTGTTATCGCCCTACTGGTTGCTACCCTAATTGGTTTCTGTAAGCCAGCTGTTTCTGCGTTTTCTTTACTACAACAGCAGCAGTTAGGTGTAACAGGTGAACTCACTATTTCCCTGAACACCGCCTTGGCTCCAATCCAAGCCTCGCTCCAGACGATGGCCGACATGGTAGAATCAGAATCAGAATCGGGGTTTATTGCCAATTAGGTTTACATATACAAGGAATTTGTTTTCGTGATTTTGGTGCTGAACAATTAACACAGAACTAGAATATGAATAAGTAGAAGACTTAAATAGAATTAGATAAAAAATAGGCAGTAAGACTAAAAATGTAAAAAGCAATATGTTTATACAAAATATGTACAACAGGTGTGATTTAAAAACTGTACAGATGTGCAGGATATTGGGGCAAATAGCTTACAGTATAAAGTTAAAGTTCAAATTAGTGCAGTGTACAGACAATATAAGAGTCCAGTGTGCATTAATGTAACACATCGTCTGAATTAGAGTTTTAAACATTTGTGAAATGTTGAGTGACTGAGGGGCTGCATGACAGTTCATTTTAAGTAGGGGTGGTGGGACGTTTTTAGGTGAGGATGGACTCAATGATGGCGGTGTAGAAGTGCACCATCATTGTCTTTGGCAGGTTGAACTTCTTCAGCTGCTGCAGGAAGTACATCCTCTGCTGTCCCTTTTTGATGAGGGAGCCGATGTTCAGCTCTCACTTGAGGTCCTGGCTGATGATGGTCCCTAGGAAGCGGAAAGACTCCACAGTGGATGCTGATGGTGATGGGGGCGGGTGCTGTCTTCCTAAAATCCACAACCATCTCCACCGTCTTAAGAGCATTAAGCTCCAGGTTGTTGTCACCACACCAGGTCACCAGATGGTCAATCTCCCACCTGTAGACAGACCTATCCCCTCCAGAGATGAGTCCAATGAGGGTGGTGTTGTCGGCGAACTTGAAGGCGAAAAGGAGCTTGACGGACTTATGACTGGAGGTGTAGCTGTTGGTGTACAGGGAGAAGAGCAGAGGGGAAAGAACGCAGCCTTGAGGGGAGCCGGTGCTGACAGTCCTGGAGTCAGAGACGTGTTTCCCCAGCTTCACGTGCTGCCTCCTGTCGGACAGGAAGTCTGTGATGCACCTGCAGGTGGAGTCGGGCACGTTCAGCTGGGAGAGCTTGTCCTGAAGCAGAGCCGGGATGATTGTGTTGAAGGCAGAGCTGAAATCCACAAACAGGATCCTGGCGTAGGTTCCTGCTGAGTCCAGATGCTGGAGGATGAAGTGTAGGGCCATGTTGACTGCGTCATCTACGGATCTGTTGGCTCTGTATGCCAACTGCAGGGGGTCTAGGAGAGGGTCTGTGATGTCCTTGAGGTGTGAGCGCACCAGGCGCTCAAAAGACTTCATTACCACAGAGGTCAGGGCAACGGGTCTGTAGTCATTAAGTCCTGTGGTCCTTGGCTTTTTGGGGACAGGATTGATGGTGGAGGCCTTGAAACAGGCTTGCACGTGGTAGGTCTCTAGTGAGATGTTGAAGATGTCTGTGAACACCGGCGACAGCTGATCAGCAAAGTGCTTCAGGGTGGAGGGGGAGACAGAGTCCAGTTCGCCTGCTTTGCGGGGGTTCTTTCTCTTACAAAATCCAGTTTACATCTCTCTCCATGATAGAGAGGGTTGTTGCTGTGGTGTAAGGGGAAGGGCCCGTTGAGGTGGTGGGGGAGGTGGAGGTAATGAACTATAGTTGTTGAGTGGAGTCACAGGGAATGGTGTCAGGACTGTCCCATTGTCTTTCAAGGCGACAGTAAATTTGCCAGTAAATGACCAGTAAAAGGCCATTAACAAAGTGGGGTTTTTTTGGCTTGTAGCTGGTGAGCTGTCCGAGAACCTTCCAGACAACTGCTGTTGTAGTTTATCAGAGTACAGACACTTAGCCTCACACAATGCCACCATCTCTGCAATGGAAACGGCCCTCACTGCGCATTCAGATGGAATTGCTACTCTGGAACGTGGCCACGTTCAAATCTAAACTGGAGACCACTGTGCAGGTAAACAAGAAACTGCAGCTGGCTGTGGAAGACCTAATCTCACGCTCCAAACAAAATAACCTTTTAAATATTGGCATCCCAGAGCGAACAGAGTGGAATGATGCCCGGCTCTTCATGAATACACTGTTTAAGGAGGTGACTGGGGACGCTGTACAGGATTTCGACTTGGAATTGGAACACGCGCACCGCAGTCTGGGGCCGAAACCGCCACAAGGATCCTGGCCCTTTATCATCCGCTTCCACAAATATCTCCACAAGGAACATTTACTGCTGTGGGCAAAGAAAAACTGAGACGTCTCATACCAGGAGCAGCCTATTAAGATCCAAGAAGCTGGCCAGCTTCAACAAAGTCAAGTCAGTTAGGGCATCTGTTCTTGTTCCAATATGTGGGGTGGGATTGGGGGGGTTCTCTTTCTTTCCATTTTCCTTTTTTGTAGTTTTTGTCCTTTATGGTTATGACCTGTTTTTACTTACACTATTGCAATGTCGAATTGTCATGACTTTGGTCTATGTTACTATGTCAATTAGGCTGATACATTATTTCAACCTGTCATTCCAAAGGACTATGTTTACATTGATAGAGAAATTTGGATTGATAAATGGTTGTTTTGAATCAGATGGATGGGCGGGGATCCATTAGGTTTACAAGCTGGAATGTGAGGGGACTTGGTGGATCTATTAACAGAGCAAAAGTATTTTCAAACCTTAAAATGTGCGTGTATGTGACCACACTAGACTGCTCAAGCCCTGGCTTGGACTGGTTTTCACTTGCGCTTTAAAAGCCGACCATGAGGCACAGCAATATTACTACACAAAAAATTACACTTCTCGCCTGAACAAATTACAGTATTCAAGACCCACATGGGTGTTATATTATAGTTGTGGGCAAGATGCTCCAAACCATTTTTTCATTTTTGTCTGTGCTTATGCCCCCAACTGGAACTACCCTAGTTTTATTACTGCCTTATTCTCACTAATTCCATGCCTGAACCTTATTTTTGGGGGAGACCTTCACTTAGTAGTTGATCCTACCCTTGACAAATCAAATCCATACAACCTGACCCTGTCTAATATGGCTTGAGCTCTTACCACACTTATGGATCAAATTGGCTCTGTGGATGCATGGCGTTTTTGCCAACAACAAAGGAGTTGTCATTTCATCTCAGGTTCACCAGACACACTCTCGTATTGCTTATTATTTTTTAGATAAAATAATGTGACCTTCAGTGAAATTAAATGAATATTCAACAATAGTTATTTCGGATCACTCCCCCCTTCTGCTGGACTTAGAATTAATTCCTTCAAATACATTTAGCAAATTTATTTCTGAGAAGATTTCTTTCTTTATCCAAACTAATAAATCTCTCCCTCCCTTCTATGGGAAACTCTTAAAGCGGTAATACGTAGTGAGGTTATGTACCAGGTTAAGCAAGCAAAAGAAAGCAAAGACAACAAGAGTTACTTGAAGCAATTCGGCAAATAGACAGACAGCACCCCTTTTCTCCTAACACCACCCTTTGGACAGAGAGTCAAGCTCCAAATTGAATTTGATATCATCTCCACAAATAAAGCAGAGCTCCTTTTTAGGCGCACAAAGAGCACGTATTATGAACACAGCGACAGGGCCAATCGGCTGCTGGCATTGACACTGAAACATCAAGCTACATACAGATTTATTACTCAAATTCGCAAAAGCCCCTGTACCCTAGTTAGAGGCCCAGCAGAGATAAATAATGCTTTTGCCCAGTATTATACCAATCTTTACAAATCTGATGCCCCATCCGACAAAACTTCAATGAACAAATTCTAACTTAGATTTCCCTACAATTGACAATGCGACTAAAGATAACCTTGATTTCCAGCTTCGTTTAAAAGAAGTCACTGCCAGCCTCAAATTAATGCAGAATGGCAAGGCACCAGGCCTGAACGGCTTTCCAGTTGACTTTTTAAAGACATTTTTCTGATCTACTCGCCACCCTTTTGTTGGACATGTTCAATGACTCTTTGGAGCGTGGCTCCCTTCCTCCATCTTGAACTCAAGCTTCAATTTCACTCATTCCAAAACCTAATAAAAACCCAGAAGAATGTAGCAGCTGGAGACCCATCAGCCCGCTCACCTCTAATGTAAAGTTGTTTGCTAAGATTCTTGCTAGCGGTCTGGACCCCTGCCTGCCAAACATAATTTCCAACTACCAAACCAGTTTCATGTTGGTCGTTGGTATTCATTGTTATACAACGCCCCTACCACCAGTGTGACTACCAACTCAACCTGGTCAGAATTTTTGCCTTCATCACGTGGCTGCCACCAAGGCTGCCCTTTATCGCCTTTGTTATTTGCTGTTGCTATCGAACCGCTATCCATAGCCCTAAAGAGTTCACCACTTTTCACTCTATGCTGATGACCTTCTGCTCTACATATTGAACCCTACTGTCTACATCAATAAGGTCCTTTTTCAGGCTATAAACTGAACAGTAAGAGTGAATGTTTAATAGTGCCGCAAAACAGCTTTTGCTATCTAGGCATTAGTATTTTATTTGCACATCTCCCCTCACTTTATAAACACAACATTATGAAGCTGGTCAAAGAGATCAAAGTTTGTTCAAATATGCTGAATTGTAATTTTATGGCAATGAATTTCTAATAGTATACAACCACCTATTGTATGATTATTTGGGTTCTGATAGCCTATTGATTTTGAATGAAAATAGTGTGTGGAAGTTGTTGAGAAAGAGTTATTTTTCTTTTATAGAAACCCATCTTCTACTGTAAATAATTGTTAGTAGTAGTATAATGATTTAAACATTTCAGACAACCCTTTATGGTGCAGGGAAAAGAAAAAAATTAAGATTATTGAGAGGCCGAAGGAGGCTATATCGAACCCAGCTACTGATCTGGCCAATGCTAACCCAACGCTGGTAACTGAGAGGCCAATGGTTGTAAATGAGAAGCTGTCTATTCATTCGACCAGGGCGGCAAGTCATGCATCAACCCACTGGATTAGCTATTGGCAAAGCTGGTCATTAGCTTCCAAGGTTGGCGACTAGCACGCCGAAGCTAGCAAGCCACTGGATTGGCTACTGGATATGCTGGTCATTAGCTTCCGAGGCTGGTGACTAGCACGCCGAAGCTAGCAACCCAGTTGATCGGCTACTGACTAGGCTGGTCAGTAGCTTTCTAGGCTGGAGACTAGCACGCCGAAGCTAGCTACATTAGCCATTGATTTGACTGGTCATCTTTTTCTGTTGTATTTTAGTGGCATAATGGTTCCCAATGCGCCGCGTTACCCCCACCAACTGCACACACGTAGGATTGCAAATAAGAGCAGAGTCTTTTCTTTTTTAACCTTTTCCTGTAATCACAGGTAGACGGTTGAAATATTTGCACATTTTCACCAGATTGATCACATTCAAAATATTCTTGTTTTCTTGATGGTGTTGGGAATAAAAAAACATTTTCTTGAGAAAAAGTGAAAACCTGCTGATAGACAGGGAGACATAAACAAATGTATGATGCCGATTTCTTATTTTTAATTTGATCTCTTTTTTTTGATACCTTTGGTTTGTTCTGAACTCTTCTAAGATGGCTTTGGAGCAGTTAAGTTCATATTTCTGTATGACTAATTTGTCATAATACCTCTGATGAAAACATGGTCTATTTATGTCTGTTGTCCAAATAATGTTGACCCCGTTTGGCCCTCGTCTTAGACCCAGTTTTTAATTTTGGCCCCCTCTCTGATTGAGTTTGAAGCCCCTGGTGTAATAGAATTACATACAGGCCATTAGATCTGCATAGGACTACACGTAAGATGCAGTTTCATTGAACTGCCATTAGATGTCACCTTAAACACATTAAGTCTATCCAGCCGGTCAACATCCGAAAAGAATGCGGGCGCATCTCAGACAAAACTTAAGGTATCAACAGCAAAGACTAGTTGAATGTCCTACTCAAGTAAAAGTACTTTTACTCTGTCCATATTTCACCTAAGCAGAGGTAATAGCATTGACTTTGAAAAATACCAAGTACACGTACACAAAAAAGCTGCTCTTACGGAAAAGGAAAAGGCAACTTGAAAGCTGGGCTTGACTGAGTACACAAACTGGTGTAGATTTAAATCCGAGAATGAGCTCTCGGCAGGGGTACTCGCGAACGTGCAGATACGTCACAAACTAGTGTAGATTTAAATTTAATGGTTAATGGTCTTCATTAACTATTAAACATACGGATGGATGGATATGTTTGTGCATATGTATGTTCTAAGTAGCAATACCATACATAATTTGTCAGCAAAGGAAAGGGGAAACACTTTCTGTGTTAATAACAGACTGATTTAAATCAGTAATCAGTTAAAAGTAATTGAATATTATGATAAGAATAAGTTGCCTTTTTGGATTTTTATAGCCTAAGTGCAGATACGTTACCTCCACTTGTTTCGCGGAAAAAACGTCCCGAGTGCTTTACATAAAAATCAGCCCACAGGTTGTTGGGGCCAATGGAGGAAGTTGGGGAAGGTGTCAATTTATCAGTTCCTCTACTATCCCTTCACACATTGGCAATAAAAAATGATATTTGATTGATGAATACATGTAAAATCTTACATGTAGTATTATTAATCTTACATTAAGTATTTATAGAAAAGTTGCAATAATCAATTCCTTAATAGTTTCTTAGTTTACATATTATCTATTGTCTTTGCCCTCTCCAGATGTTACCTTCTTTAAATCCTATGAAAATAAAATCTTTAGATTTATTTGGGGGCGGTAAACCAGAAAAAATTAAATGTAGCTATTTGTATAATACACATGAGAATGGTGGCCTTTGTTTAATAAATCTTTTGGCTTTGAATCACAGTCTAAAATCGTCATGGGTCCAGAGATGGTATAATAATCCCAACTGGTTTTCATCCAAATTTTTTCTTTCCTTAAGTGATTCATTTGAAGGAAAATTGTTTCCCTTTTTTGAACTATCTGTCCCCTCAGTAAAAAATGTGCTCACCTTTTTCCAAACCTTTCTCACTTTTTTATGAATTCATTGTCTGCCGCCCGTGCATTAAAAATTACAAATGGCTAGTGAATTGGACAATAAACACTGCCATGTATCATTATTTTATATCCTTTGAGAATATAATTTCTCATCCCCATCATTTCCAAACACGCTGGAAAGATGTGTTCGACACTCCTTTTCCCTGGTTGAAGAAAAATGTTGGAAAATAGCTGATGATAATAGTTGTAGATTTTGTCATGATGAAGAAGAGGATATTTTGGTATTGTCCCATTGTTGCATCTTTCTGGCAGCAGACTGGCTGGCCGAGCAGGCAATCCTTCTACCTTTATCCCCATGTAATGTTATTTGGGGCTTTCAAGATCAAAACATGTTTTTGAATATCATTGTAGTGCTTGGTAAAGTTTATATCATGAAGTCAGTCTAAAAGTTGTCTTTGAGAACCTTTATTTTAAGGATTAAGGATTATTATCTTCAAGAAAAAGGAAGGAATGAATGGAATGGAAAGGAATGATGAGGATTATCTTATGCTATCCATAATTTAACCATTTTTGTTTTCTTCTGATGATTTAAAGAGTGATGAAACTTTAGACATTAATTAAGATACAAAATATAATTTTTTATTCATTTGTATGTAGAAAATGTGTGTAGATATGTATGTATACACATATATATGTATATACTGTTTGTTTGTTTGTTTGTTTGTTTGTGTAAAAAAAAAAAAGACCAGACAAGTTAAACTTTATTTGGAAAAGAAATCCTCATTATTTAAAGAAGGCAACCATGGTAAAAGGTTATGAAGACGGTGGTCTACAGGCCATTGACTTCGACTGTATAAATGGAACCTTAAAATTTTAATGGTTAAGATCCTTTCTAGTCAATAACAACAGCTTTTGGTATTGTGTTACCAGGGAAATGTTTTTTTATCCAAAAATTACCTGTAAAATGATCCTCATTCCATGCACAAGTACTGTTATATTGGAAACTACTGTACAAACATAATTTCACACCCCATGATACCCATGAAATATTTGGTCTCACCCTTTTATTGGATGACTCTGGCGGAATCTTCCCTTTTGAGAGATTCTGTATGAAATTGAATTTCCAGTGCAACCGTTAACAGTATGATAAGGTTATTAATAGCATACCAACTTCCTCTATTTTAATACTTAAAAATGCACTACCCCCTCCTCATCCCCCTTCACCAATGATTGGTGAACATGATTTCTCAAGTAAGATTCTGCCAAACAAAGTGATCCGTGGTCTCTTTACAAGTCTCTTTTATCCTATGCAGTTCATCCGAAACTCAGCTTCTCTCAGCTTTTGTCAGCTTAACTTAAAGAAATGACGCATTCACTTCTTAAACTTACATTTACCTCTAAAAGCCAAAGAACTTCATTTTAAAGTATTAAACATATCCTGAGAGCTCCTCAGACAAAGGTTCAACTTTGATCACAATAGCTGTATATTCTGTGATGAAGAAATAGAGACTACGGATCACTTATTTTTCTTCTGTATCTATAGTAATACTTTCTGGTGTGATATGTGTGATTGGTTAGAGTCCAAAATCCTTTCTCGCTCACATTTTACCAGAAATTACATTACATTTGGTATCATACTGGAGGATAAGAAAACAGAATTTCTGTTAAATACTTGTTTTTATTCCATAAAGTTTTTCATTCATAAATGTAAGCGTATTAAGAATAACCTTATTGGTGGTTTTTATGAGAGAACTAGCACTGTACTACAAGTCTCTGAAGTATATGGAAAAGAAAAATACAAAAAAAACTACTGAACATTATTGATGCCTTAAAGTTATTGTAATTTTTATCTATTTAAGTTTATTTATTTTCGTTGCCTTTTATTAGGTTCTAATTTTGTTTACACTGTGTGCCGTAACAGGTCTGTTTGTATTATTATATAAAGAAACGTGTCGCTCCACCTGAACACTTCTATGAGGGTGTCTGATTGGGTGGACCAAGAGACATTTGATGTAAATGCCCCCCCCCCGAAATTTATATCAGATTTTCGCCCTCTCTCTCTTTCTCAGTACTGTGACCTGTTGTCCTGCTTGCGTGTGGTTCTATCACTATATCATGGTAATAGTAACGGGAGGCATGGCCGTGGTTGCAGCTTTGGCGCTCTGCACCATCCTCATCTGGCCAATCAAGATCAGATCACGTGAGTAGGAACACTGGAACAATATGCTAATATACAGTTTGTGTGTATGTGTACTATGTTTAACTGCATAGGTTATTGCCAAACTTTTTTCCCCCCCTTAAATTCATTACTTATTAGTTCTGGTTCACAGGTGAAGTGATTCTCAGAGATCATTGTCTCTTAGCACCTACACATCTGCGCCGCTTGGGATTTTCCATTAACACCCAATCTTTGATATTCCTTTAACTACTCTTTTCTCTGTTCTGTGTGTGTGTGTGTGTGTGTGTGTGTGTGTGTGTGTGTGTGTGTGTGTGTGTGTGTGTGTGTGTGTGTGTGTGTGTGTGTGTGTGTGTGTGTGTGTGTGTGTGTGTGTGTGAAAAGAAGGTCTGCCAGACATCTCTGAGGATGAATCCAGAGTCAACTAAAAGCCCCAGTCAGCATCGTCCCTACAGTGCCACATCAGCTGTAACACACTTTGTAACACTTTGTAACATAGATACTTAGTTTTCAGGGAAAAGAGCCAGGGGAATCCTTTACAAGCTGCACATTAGGCACCTATGATAAAGTTACAGGAGTTAACATTGAAACTTAAAAGGGACATTTTGCATTTTAGTCAGTTTTTATCCTCGATCTTTTTTCCCATCATTTTCTTTGCCACTTAGTCATTATTAAAATGTAATTACAATAGGCTGATTTTACTGTAGTGAAGTTATTGACCAGGCTAGTCCAGCCTTATATAAATTATTTTTCCCCCACTTTCCCCCAACTTATTAGAGCTATATCTACCACAGCTGAATGCACAGTTGACATTTTTTACATGGCCCCTAAGTTCTGATGAAAAGCCAGCATAAAGTTGAGACTGTCATACTTCTGGTTGTTTAATTTACTACCCATAAAAATGGCATATCAGTATGTCTAACCTGACATTTATCCACTTTAGACCTGGGTGTGTGGATTGGTTGCTAAAAATGAGCCAGTAGCCAAGCTGCTGACACTTTAACAATTGGCCCAGTTCATATTTGGTATCAACATGTTGTTTTTGTGGTCCCATCCAGAGTGGACAGCTCTAATCACAGCTGTTAACACCTGGCATTGACGAGCCCCTCAAGTCTCACTTTCCCACTCTATGGAAATGAACTTGGAGTCTCGTTCACCTTCATTTGACTTTTAAAAACGTATATTAAAAAAAATTGTGATGCACACTTGCAGCACAGAAATGGGGAAAGCTGAGTGTATAGGAAAGGAGGGAGGGACCTGGTGAGTACAGACTGAAGTGATGATGTGATACGAAACTTTATTTGATTAAGAAACCTGATGTTCCTCTACAGTTCTGTGGTTTATTAGCAAGCGTATGAACTCACAGCAGACTGGAGTCTCTGTTAACAGTGAAAAACAAACTGCTTAACACACAAATCTACATTATAAAACATGTCTTCTCCAAGCGCTGCACTATTATAAACTATGATGAACTGCTCGCTCCTGTCATTCGTCGCTCCTCCTGACAAGTTTTTGACTAGTTGGACCCAAAGTTGCGTACACAGACACAGTAGCAGGTTAAGGAACAGTCTTTTAATTTATGAGAGGCAAACATATACAAAAATATCACTGAGCACAAAGTAGCAAACAAAAACTCCAGGTGGTGTAGCAGGAGACGTGCTGACCAGGAAATGAAGGAGCATTCAGCAACACAAAAACACACTTCAGCGGCAGTGAGGCACACACTAGAAAAAACACGAGGGAAAGATATTAGAAAAATACTTGCAAAAAACCACACTGGAGAAAACTTACGTATGCGAAACAACACTAGTGCTGGTGGATGAGAATCAGGTGTGTGCTCAGCTGCAGCTCAGGACACAGAAAGTAGGTCAGCCACGCCTCCTGCCACACCACTGCAAACTGAGGAAAAGGGAAACAAAGCACAACAAACCAAAACACAAAAAACACCAAAATAAAAGTAACAAAAACTACAACTCAACTACTACTCCGGTCAAAGGAAATATGGTACAGATCAGACCTTATTGATTTAGGGGCAGAGCATAAGAAACAAAAACTATGAATCTATGAAGTGTCTGTATCCTCCCCATGCTGCAAGATTATAAACTCTGATAAACTGCTCCTGGGTTGTGGAGATGAATTTTATGCTTTATAGTAGCTGCGCAAGGAAATATATGACAGATCACAACCTTTTTGAGTACTGCGAGTGTTGCGCTGCATTATTATAAACTCTGAGAAACTGCTCTTGGATCATATCTTCAACCGCATCTTCTCTCCTCCTCCCTCATCAGTTCTGGATCCCCCTGCGTTTAAAAATAAAATACTTTAGTGCACACCCAGCTGTAGTGCATAAACTACATTTACACATGCTTGGAGTGACATGAGAAATAGAAGGAAAAAACATTTTTTAAGAGACACAGCGAAGAAATATAAAATCAGACAGGAATGACAAGCAAGTAGTTTCTACTACTCCATGCTGTAGCTGTGAATACCGGGAGAGTGGGCAGGCCTTAAAGTGGCACGTGTGTACACACTGCCAGACCGATGTGGACAAATTCTTCTCAGACCACCTCCGAATGCGTCCTTCATCCGCCCTGGGTGTGTTTACACTTGTACTTAAGGCTGTCCACTAGAGATCCGATCACAAATACAAAATGTTGATATCAGGTCTCAACAGAGGTCATGGTTGTTCAGCATGAATGAAGCAGCTATGCAAGTGCAACTTCAGTTCTCTGACTAAAGTACACCCTGTAAAGAAGTGCAAATAAAATGATGAGAAAAGAGTGTCCAGGGAAAAATAGTCTTAAGGTAAATTTAATGTCATTTGCTATACTAGACAAGAAAGAGCACAGCTCACCTCAAGTTGATCTCTCCAAAAGGGTACTTGTTATTATGCTTTAGTGATGGACATCAGAGCCAGAAAAAAACGGAAGAGAAAGAGAAACTGTCACCATATGTATTTAAGTGCTTAAACCTGGGGTTAGCAACTTTGGAGAACTCGCAGAACAAGCTACATTTAAAAAGTGTCCAACCATCAAATAACCAAAGCAACTCTCTGACACACATGAACATGACAGAATTCCCAACATTGTCCGGGAGGGGTGCATGTGTGAACACAATAGGCCGAATCCATGAGCATAACAGGTAATAGTCGCGGTTTTATACTTTTTACTGCTTGCCTCAGTTGCCAGTATTTTTTTTATACTATTGCATTTTTTATTGCAGAAACATCCTATACATGTTGTAGTGATATTTACCCAGAAACAATCAATATTATGAAAGAGTCATCCCCCTCTTCATGAACACTCCAGTTGTGAGAGCCATCCGACAGAGATGATCTCCATCTGGTTGAATGGCAAGCCTGGAAAATGTATTCTAAAAGATACTGAGTGCAAAGGCAGAGTGTTTGCAAGGAAGTGCATACAAAGGTAGCCATGTAGATAATCCATACAAACATTTCTCTATATTTACTGAAAGGAAATTCAGCAAATTTGATAAAAAATGCTTCCTAAATAAATTGCCTAATGTGGCTTAAGGCTCAGAAGCCCATTTTAAACCCAGTTTCTGAACAGTAACAGCTGATGCCCTGTCAGCACTTGGCAATGTTATCTAGTTTGGTTGATGTGACAGACAACTTAAGTCAATCTGTACTATGTTTTGAAGTGGAATGCCTCATTGAAAAGATAAAATTTTCCTCCACAGAATTACCCATTGATAAGCCTACATTTACAATCACAGCCTACTACATTTACTATCACACTACACTACACTACTGACTCTAAAATCCAGACTGTCATCATGATGAGAAGGAAAATCAAATCCTAACAGTAAGGTCTTAGAACTTAACCTCCAGTTTCTCAGGAAAAAACAACAACTTGTGAAATCTGCAGGGTCAGCCTCTCTGCTTATTATGGCATCCATTGTACTGGCTATTTATTCATTTGACATTATGCTCTTTGTATTCTATAGAGGAGTTTGTCTAATTCAATAGAGCTTCACAGTTTGCAATGTGCTGCCAAGGTATATTTAAACGCTGCACTGAGAAGCAGTTGACATAAGGGATTCTGATACTTGTCTATGTGCCTCATTCTGATTTCTTTAGATAAAGCATACTTTGGTTTTACATCTGTATGATCACAGACCAAATGGAATTTGAATACAAGAAATATTTTATATCAAAATAACTTAGATAGTAGAATTGTATTTAATTCAAAATTATTTTAAAGGTATCTGTGCCATAATGTCAATTCATGTAATGTGTGAATGTGTAAATAAATGACAATCTAACTGGTAAATTACTTGTGTGTTCAGTTCTCATTCAGTAGAAAAGGAGCATTTTGTCATGTTTAACTTTTGCTCTGCCCAAACTCTCTGACACCTCTGTGATAAGCCCATAACTGCATTAAGATAACTTTGTGTTTTGCCTTTATTTTCTCTTTTTGTTGCCCTAGCAGCTTTTATGATTTTATGTGCTTTTGTGTTGTCTTATAAAGAGACATTTAAAAAAGTGTTTGAGGTGCAACTACAAATATGTATTTGGTTATTATTATTATATTATTATTATTATTATTATTATTATTATTACTATATATTATTGGAATAAGAAAAGGGAAGCATGCAATTTTTTTCACCCTCAGATGAAAAATAAAGTAATAAAAAAAACTGACTGATGACTTGTAAGGAATTTACTTTTTATCAAGACCAAGAGGTTATGACCTTTTTTCCAATTAAATATTTGCATTTACGTTACCTTTTGAAACATGATTAGGTGATTTTTAGTGCAGTGCTCCAAAACCTGACAACCTACAGGATGCAGCAGAGGCAACGCAGGAGGCAACGAACATGTTGTTTATTTGTTTTCACTTGAACTTTTAATGATTTGCTCAACAAACAAACAAAGGAAATATATTTTACTTGCATACCAATATAGGTATCTACAAAAAGTAAGAAAGAAAAACTAATATAAATAGATAAAATAAAGTAACATAAAATAAGTCAAAAGAAAAAGAAAAAAAGAGGCGTTATAATTAGCTTACTGAGATGAGGTACCAGATAAACTATACAAGAATATTTCGAGCCATCTGTCAAACATAGTAAAAAAACAAGGGACATATCGTCACCTTCCTAAAATAATTGCCATTGCCAAAGTCATTTTTTGACAAAAATTATTGTTTTGCCTAAATCATCTCCTCATGATGCTGGCCCCGTCTGGTAAAATCGCCTGCATCCTCAGTTGAACAGATCGTGCAATTCTTCCACTGTAGAATAACAGCTTATGTCAAGAGTGTGACTTAGGTCGTTTTATTTTGCCTGAAGCAAAATACAATGTGACTTAGGCAATTTTACAAGCTTTTCAAGATGTTGGCTGCTTCAAGAAGAACGAAAATCTACCTAGCAACTAAAGTTATTTCCATGATTCAGGGCTTGTCCCCTATTGGTAAGTGATGAGGTTTACTATAATATAGGCTAGGCTATAAATATTGCACAGTTATTTAGTCTTTTTAGTCAGCATTTTAGTCAGCAAAATAGCTAAGTCCATGAAGCTAGCATTTAGCAAAGAGTGGAAAGGCTCCAGAATCTGTGGCTGTTACAAGTGATCGGCTTTCTGTGAACTCTTTTCTGTCTTTTCAAACAATATTTCACAGTTTTTGTCTCATTTTTTCCATGTTACATGATCTAAGTAAGAGAGATTTAAATATACCGTGTTGTAATCTAACAGCTAGAAATTATGTGTATAACTATAACTATAACAATCACAAAGACCCTGTTTACTTTTGTGTTTTTATTCAATGAAAATCTCACTTGAACATAATATTAGTAGTCATAACATCATGTGACTGGTATTATAGTATGCCTGTTGTGCAGTGTCTAGAGGCAGCTTGTGCATGCCTAGGGGTGCAGGCACACCACTTTGGGAATCCCTGATGTAACCTAAATCCCCTGTAAACCCAAATCCACAAAATCCTTCTAATTATGTAATCTAGGGTCTTATGTACATAGACGTACATTAGATGTAAGCATCTAAAAATTTTAGAAACATGTTTTAATCCAAACTCTAGTTATTGCCATTCTTTCTTTGTTAACTTCCCGGACACTGGGGTTAAATTGGGCATGGTTATGTATGATATTTATAACGTCATAAATTTCCTTGAACCAATCAGCCGCAGTTGTCCCGCCCTCACATGTGCAATTACACTCAGCTCCTCTCTGAGTCTGAGCTAACTCCTGTCCACATACTCTGAACGTCTCTGCACATACCTGTAGCAATTAGCTACCTAACGATCGCCTTTTTTCCCATCATGCCCGGGTGGACATCTACCATTTGAGATGACGTGTCATTCTATTATATTCTAAATGGGGACAGACTTGGAGAAGCAGTAGTGTTTCCGCCACATACATTTAGTGAATTGTTGCAGCTGCTGCTTCAGATCTGAAGTTGTAATTAAACAACTCTTTGGAGATTTCTGCACCAAAGCAACGGTCGCCCATCCTCTTCTCATTGAGGTAGAGCACTGAAACATTGACAGGAGTCATAGGACATCAATCACTCGTGAAGTCTTGGCAACCAAATAAACAACAGTGGGACCAGTTTACTTCTATCGGGAAAAGAGGGTCCGCTCCGCATCGCTGACATCGGCATACATGTG
This sequence comes from Semicossyphus pulcher, assembly GCF_022749685.1. Lineage (NCBI taxonomy): Eukaryota > Metazoa > Chordata > Actinopteri > Labriformes > Labridae > Semicossyphus > Semicossyphus pulcher. The sequence continues at coordinate 670,075 of NW_027211748.1, forward strand.
CAGTTCTATCACGCAATGTAAACAATCCACGTGCCTCTATCAGCTGTGGGCTCAGTATCAAACTTTCAGCTCCCTGGCGATCTCCCGCCAACAAGCTGCACAATATTATACTGAAATGAGGAGATATTGTCTCTAACTCTGTTTGTCCCTACTCCTAATACATTGATCGTCGCGGTTTATAAGCTTGTAAAAGATTATGTCATTTGGTAATGATTTTGTTTGTTTCGTTTTGATCGCTACGTCATTAATTACATCCCTCGTGACCAAATCGTCGCCGATATCCGATAACATGGATAAGAATGTCTCCATGTGCTCTGCCAATCAAGTAGAGAAAGTTCCAGGACCTCTGTTCAATGAAACATGTCATGCCCGTCGAGTGTCATCACTTCTTTGACAATTTGCCACATTAATAGGCATCAGTCAAGAACCCGGCAAAGAAGAGCTGGGGGAGAAGTGAGGAGCACACGCCTCCTCAGCATTATGTTTAGTAAGTTTGTTAGTTAGGCTTTATTGTTGACACAGTTTAAGGTTTAAAACTGCTTAAGTCATAAAGGCATGTTCAAAAATTTGCCTAAGACATTTATTCCTCTTATGTTACATAATTGACAGACATTGTTATATGTCAATAGTCATCTATTGTCAAAAACTTTTTGAGTGAAATTATTATTAAATATCATATATTCAATATTTGTTTCAGTTTTTTGTGTTTTCTGAAAAACTTGACTTAGGCCATTATTAAGAGGGTGTTTATATCGACCACTTATATTGCATAGGGAGACTCCCTATGCAAAGTGTTGAGATTCAGGGGGAAAGTAGGTATTTTACAAACAATGTCTAGTATGACCTTCCATAATTGTTCTTTGTCATAAACTTCAGAAAGTTTTTTGACATGTTTAGACCAGGTTCCTACAACACTGTAATTCAAAGGGCACATAGCTGGATCACAATGAACAGTATAGCCAATGATCTTTCCCAGAGATTGTGTAACATTTTCCCAGAAGGTTTTTACCTTAGTGCAAGCCCAAACAATATGGTAAAAAGTTCCTTTATCCTGTTTGCGGTGCCAACAAAGATCAGAGTCAGGTGCACCCATCCTATGTAATATGTTCTGTTTACAAAATTATAATTGTTTATTTCATTCTTTACTGATTTGGATGTTTGTGGAGTATTTTCCAGACATAATCCCATTCTTCAATTTCCAAAGATATATCGTCGGTCTCCCAATTTCTTTGAATTGCATTCCAGTTGTTTCCAGATGTTGTGTTCATCAATTTATATAATTTCGATGCTATTTTGTCCTTCTGTCTCAATATTAATTCTAACCTAGATTCAGTGTTTGTCATCTTGGGTATGATTACAGCTTCCCCTAAACATCTGGTCAAATGTGATCTAATTTGCAAATATTTAAGAAAGTCTTTATTTTCAATTCCATTTGCAGCTTTAAGCTCATCAAAAGTTCTCAGTTTTCTGTCATCTGGATTTCTATTATCATATATTATGTAGCGGCTCAAAGGACTTATAATTAATAACTAATTAATATCAAATTATGTAACAATAATCCATAAATCAAAGTTTTGCATCATTATTACAGACATCGGTGTACAAGCTGAAGGAGAGTGAGGGCAGTCATCTTCGGCTCCAAGAAACGATTAGTTCATTACTAAATAACAGAATTTAGGTTTACCTTAAATTAAATGTTGGACGCCACCCAATTTTGACAAAACAGTGAAAACTTTTAATTAGTTATTAATTAATTTAGGCTTGTGATCTCAGGGTTGCTACGAGGTTCTTGGCCATGGTGTACAGTGACTTTACCATTTCATACACACACAAATCACAGAATCAAGGTCTTTATGAATGAGAAATTTATTAAACTACTGACTACATGACTAAACTACTAAATAGAAAATACATGAATGAATGAGGAATAAATGAGTGAGCACAATGAATAGGTTGCACAATGAACAATCTCTAAATAGGATTGACATTAAGTCAAGTCAAATCAGTGACCGTATCTTTGGAGGTTTATCAACTGATTGAATGTATAAAACACCATTCGGCAGTGGATAGTTTGAGGAGCATCATGGAAGACTGTGAAGCAATTTAATATTAGGTTTAACTATAATTTTGATCAAGGATCCTAGTTTAGGTCTAATGCTTATTAAGTCTCTTGATTAATTTCTCAATTGGTAATTTAGCATCAGTTGTCTAACATCAACTCTTAACACTTGAAATAGTATTGTTCACCTGACGATGGGCAGAGTGGCAGCAGCAGAAGTTCTTCCTGGCGGCCTCAGCATTTTGGGTCCCACGTTGCAGACTGCAGGCTTTGAGTCTGTGTCTCTCCATCTCTCTCAGCAGCAGCTGGAGCTTCTCTTCATGTCCTTTGGCTGAGGGGGGTCATAATGGCAGCTTTGCCATATTCAAAGTCTCTTCTGTTCAAAGTCTTTGTCTCTTACGTCATCTTCATTCAAAAGCTTTTACTCAATAGTCGTAAGATTTGGCTCTCAGGCAAGTTCAGTGCAAATTAGGATTCAGGAGTCGCAGCAGGCGGCGTTTTCTGGCCCAGCATTCCGCAGGGCAGCATCAAGGTGAGAACCAGAGGCGAAGAGCACAAGCAGCAATAAGGGATCCTGACTGGCAGGACTCAAAGTTCTAATTGTTTGCGAAATCAGAAGTTTCCTTCACGGGTTGGTTGGATGTCCCTTCCAACATGCTTGGTGTGGCTAGAACTCTGCAGCGGGCCTTGGGCGGCCAGACGACAGGCTTTACCCCCCTCTCTCCGGCCTTCTGCCATTAGGCCAGAGAGAGGGAGAATCACATCAGGACCCAGCAGAAGACTAGTCTTATCCCTTCTCCTTGGGTATTATCCTTTGTGATAGGGGTGTTTGCATTGGCGGGAGCTGCTGACCACTCCCCATCATAAACCATCTGTTGATTCTTTCAGTTAAACTTCTTTAACAAACTTAATATTAATTCGCTTCACCTTTTTAATTCTACCATATTTGAAAGTTTTGCTCTCTCTCCTTTGAAATAAGACCAAATACTTAAAATCACTCACCGAATAAAACTTCATCAATTGAAATAAAAGTATGAAACGATTTCAACAACCACATAGATGACGACCTTAGTTGTTATGACAAATAAGTAAACCTGTACACATACATTTCATCTATATGCATCTGTATACTCTTTTGTACACCAAGTGAGTGAAATAACTTTAATAGTCTTATCAATGCTCCCTCTACCACAGGAATGTGTCTGTGTCCTGTGGCGTGCAGAGGTGCTCAGAGAGATCTTGCAGGCAGATAAATTCACACAATATACAAAACACAGGAAAGGCAACCATTGTCATTCAGTGTCCTTATCAACCAGTTCTTGTTGATTCCCTTTGTTTTGTCTGAGCGTTGTTCAGTCCATAAGAAATAGTTTATTTGTTAATCCCTTGTTAGGGGGTCCATGGTATAAGAGGTAGAAGGGTTGTTGCTGTTTAACCCCTTTATCTTCTGAAAGGTCATTTCCTGAGGTGTCTGGGGACCTGGGATATCACTGGGAAGCATTACTTTTGTCATCTTTATGACTTTGAGTGCAAAGCCCATGAGGAGGTGTCAGGACGTCTGCTCAAACATCCTCCCTAGGTTTATGCACTAATGTACACATGCATTCCTATCAGAGACTTTAGGAAACATGTTACAGAAATATAAGTCTAACACAATAATGTAAAATAATTGAAGTAATAGAATACGTATTAATTAAGGGTTCGGCCTATAGGTTTAGGAATTGTCTGTTTCTTGAACAACTGAAATTCAGAGAGTCACAGAACTGTAGTTTCTGTAGGCAAAGGGGGGATGAGAGGGAGAGTGGGCAGATAGCCACTCATCCTCTCTGTACATTTAGAATCAACAATCAACATTAAGCATCAGTCCAGTAACTTCAGTTGGTTATTACACATAACATATTAGTAAATGTACATTTTAATCATAAAGTTCTTTATTTTCATACAGTTTTTGGATATCTCCATCTTGTTGTTCGAGTGAGTCTTTTGATGTTTGCCAGAAATCAAGGAAAGTCGTCAAGAGCCATAAATTAGCTGGCTTCACTTGTCGTTATTGACCCAGAGGTCATGTGAACAGGAAGAAAAAGATTCTGTTTTTGTTAAGGAGTTAATGATTTTAATTCTTCATCTTCGGATCATCCACTACAATTATATATATCATATATATTTTAATACATTTCCCAGTCATCATTTCTAAGTGCCTGCTATTCAACATGAACCTATCGTTGTTCCATAACAAAACACTTGGGGAGTTACTGACCTTAAAATTTATCAGGTTCTGGACAATTTTCACAATGGAGCAAGAAAACGGAATCAACGGGTTGTCAATGTTCTTACGTAGGGGACCATACCATAGCCCTTGCAGTGAGACTTTGTCTTTTAACATGTCTAAATCTTCCTGTTCTGTATTTTCCCATCTTGTGTCTCTTGAATTAAAACCATAGCCCCATTTTAAAGGATATCTAGAATGAAATGCAATGTAATACTTATACACATTGGGAAGGCCAAGGCCCCCCTTTTCCCTGTCTACATATAAGTTCTTACGGCTAACCCTAGGTGTCTTGTGATTCCATATGAATTCTCTAAATATTGTGTCAACCTCTTGGGGAATGGGGAATAGCTGCCATGAGGAAAGTGATCCTAGGTAAGTGGTCATCTTTAACATTCATCGTCCGGATGGCATCAGCTCAGCTCAAATCAGTGAACATCCAGAGACGAGATAACAATAAGTGTTGAGATAACTTTGGTTATGATTGTGCGCTACACAAATAAAATTTGATTTGATTGAAATTTGATTGAACACCTAACATTGGTTTTTGTGTGTCACCCCAAGATTTTCTGTGGCCACCCCCAGGAAAAAATCCTGGAGGCGCCACTGCTTGTTGATGCTGCTGCTGCTGATTATTATATTTAAAAACAACAACAACAACACTTGAAGCTGTTTGTTGGCACTTACTGACTTTGTTCCCTCCTGTATTGGTCGTTGCTTGTGTTGTATTAACTCTCAGATGTTCGTAGCTTTGGATAAAATCGCCTGCTAAATGAAATTGTAACATTGTAACATGGAGCGGGAGTGGAGTCTGAAGGGGATACTTGGAACAGAAGGAGAGGGAGAGGGGATAAGAGTCACAGGAGACAGCGGTCAGGACGGGCACTTGGTTATTTCTTCAATGACACCCGTTTGATGGGAAGAATATAAGAAGTGAGTAGACTGACATGATGTTACACACGCTTGTACAGTAGGGGGCGGTATGCACCTTAAAGTTGTTTGCGATCCGCCAGTAAACCGAGAGACGATAAGAGGAAGAAGACGAACCAATCACATCACACATTTCAATGTTTTTGAGGAAGTACCACCAGCGTGAGCGAACGTTAGTTAGCTAGAAAACAGCTTTATATCTTCACCCTTCACAAGGTCGTTGTCACTTATTTCAACCATATGCACGACTACTCATCGCATCAAGTTGATGTAACGCCGGGTTAGTCTTAGTTAACTTGGTTTACACTAGCTGTAAGTAATGTGAAATTAGCTACATGCTAACCGAGCAGTCCAGGGCTGTTTGAGCTGCTAAGATTTTTTGTGGTTACTTTTTGTTACGAATCGAATTTTTGATTGCATACCTAAAAAAAACTTGATTGTAAATATATACTGTATGTCTAAAATTAATTATAGGTCTGTACGATAGAGAAAGGATTACGGTAACTTTGGTCTGGGTACATAAAAAGCTTGGCTGGCGGCTGATCATAGGTCGACAGGAAACTTTAGAACAGGGGTGGCCAACCCTGCTCCTGGAGAGCTCCTTTCCTGCATGTTTTAGGTTTCTCCCTATTCTACACACCTGATACGAATGTTTTGCTCATTATCAATCCCCTGAGAAGCTTCAGTTGGTTGATAACGAGCAAAAAAACATGCAGGAAGGTAGCTCTCTAGGAGCAGGGTTGGCCACCCCTGCTTTAGAACATCAGTTTCAACAACTTTATTTAAAGCTCCTGTAAACCCAAATCCACAAAATCCTTCTAACTGTGTAATATAGGGTATTATGTTCCTAACGGCCTTTAAGTCAAATGCAACTTTCTTAAACTTACAACACAGTGTTGAAGCGTATAAATGATCATTTTAATGAATCAGTTAACGTTGTATCACTGAAATACAATGCTATACAGCAATTGAGTTTAAGGATAGAAGGACAATACAAGTGAGCAAATTCCACCAACATGTTTTTTTGCTTTCAATTTTGAGAATAAAAAAATTAACTAGATATTTGGTTCCCCAGCTGGTTCATCATGAAGACCAATAAGTCATATAAGCTTGTGCTGCATAAAAAAGGCTTTGGTGGAAGTGGTAAGCAATAACTTGCATTTCTTGTAGCGTAATATATTATTCCTCTTTTATAAGACTGTGATTGTTTTCAAATTAACTTTGCCTTTGAGCAGATGATGAAGTGGTTGTCAACCCAAAAGTTTTCCCACAAGTCAGTCTAAGGGATATAATTGAGATTGCACACCCTACAGATGAATACAGGTGAGCCTGAATAATACAAAGATCAATGTATTGTTGTTGAATATTGTTTCATTTCTTAATTCCAATTTAAATATTACACTTCTGAGCCCATAATCTGCTATTGCCTCTTTTGAAATTCATAGTCCTCTCCTGCTCCAAGTGAAAAGCCTAAAAGACGACCTTCAGAAAGGTAAATGAATTATAATCTTGCACTATATGTAGAAGCATGTTTGCAATATTGAAGGAATGCAAACAAGATGGACACATTTTAAAAAATAATGAAATTACTACTTAATGAATTTGTTAATGTAGACATCTATAGGCAATTATGAAAAGCAATTAATTGTTTATGTTATTGTTTTATACTAGAGTTGGTAGGACAAAACATGCAATCTGAAGACATCCTCTTGGGTTTCAGAAAACCTTGTGGGATATTTTCACCATCGATCATTTTATTGAACAAAATGTATTGAATATAAATTGATATGAGTTGAGAAAATAATTGGCATATTAAACATAATGACCTTAAATGTTTGAAAAAGCCCCAGAGATCATCAAGTGGTGGAAAAAATAACAGGAGTTCTTGATAATTAAATGCAATCCAACAATTAGGGCTAAACAATGTTGAATCTAATTGCAATTATTTTGACTTGCAAATGCAATTTCGATTCGATTTGCGACGTTAAGGGGAATGAAAATGTTTACCTCATTCTCATTTTCATTGAAAAACATAAAAATAATTTGGTGTGATTTTTGCGGGTAACAGTACAAACAAAGATATTTGATACTTATGTTTATATATGATGTGTAGGCCAGGGGTCCGTTTGTTAACCCTGAAATGAGGGAAACTCTGAGTTTTCCGTTTCACAAAGGGAGGTAACTTAAGCTCTCGGTCAGTTACCGTAGTAACAGACTATATGAACCTAACCTGGGGTCCGTTTCACAAAGCAGGTTCAACAAACTCTGAGTCTAACCCTGAACTCTGAGTCGATCTACTCTGAGATAGGAAACTCTGAGTTTTCGGTTCCAGAACAACTGATCAGAGTTAGTTCAATCAACTCTGAGTAGGTTCAGCCGGAGTTAAGTGCGTGCACGCTGACTGTAAAAAGTCAGCATTAATGGAGCCCCAACACCACGATTCACCATGGCAACGGTACACAAAAAGAGGTCCTCCTACGTCACACCAGTGGAGCTCGAAATCCTCATGCGGACGTTCAGCGAATACGAGCATGTTTTTAGAAAAATAAAGTAACACGGCTGCAGCTGCAAAAGAGAGAGAAGCGGCGTGGGAAGAAACTGCTGCTCGAGTTAATTTGCAAGTTTGAACTGGTCTATTTATTGAATACTTAATCATGACCGGAAGCTAAAATTTATATTAATTTAGGAGCAATCCAGCGGGAGAAAAAACATACATGGAAGCACTTCAATCATATTCTAAATATGAAAGAGATTAAATATCATTCAGTGGCTGTTTTAATGTGCATTAGCTTTATCCCTAACATGATGCTGACTTCACATACATTATAATTCCTATTTCCTATCTCAGAGTAGATCAACTCAGAGTTCAGGGTTAGACTCAGAGTTTGTTGAACCTGCTTTGTGAAACGGACCCCAGGACACCTCTGCAACCCAATATTTAAACTAAAATGGTGTTTTGACACATATTTCACTTTTAACAAATATTGTGCCTCCTATGAAAATTGAAGTAAGCATATTGTGATTTCAATAAAATTTTGGAATTGTTCACCCCTACCAACAACACATGCCTGCAAAACAAGCTGCCTTTGTGATTACCTGTGAAAGCAGTTTGGTCTTACCTAAGCTGACTGCAGAAACCTTCCTATCTTCAAAATCAGAGCTTGTTCTCTTGGCAGTTTTAGATTCAAGCTCACATGTAACTTGGGTTTTTAGTGAAAATCCCACCCCTGTTTGATTTCACAACAGCAAGCAATAGAGGGTGTGACTCTCGTCAGCTGACCTCACCTATTGATGCTCAGAGAGTGAAACTCAAGTGCTCAGCCGTAACAAAGCCTGACAACAACCAATTCCAATATCAATTCAAAGCTGTTTTGTCTTACCTAAGCTGACTGCAGAATCCTTTCTATCTTCACGATCAGAGCCTGGGCTATAATTATATGTTATATGTATTAACGATGTGTTTATATAAATGTATTCAATACACTGAAAATGCTAATGTTATTTATGGTCTACTAAGCATGATGGATTTTTTGTTTCTGTATAGAGACAATCAGTGTGGACCAGACTGTAGCACAAGCCTTCAAACTACGTGCTTACCAGGATGTCATTGTTAACATTGTTGACCCAAAGGTATGTTTACTGTGACCCGTCTGCTTCTCCACCATTTGTCATTAAACAGAATCTCTCAGTCTTTTTTGTCTTGCTTGCAGGATGTAACGCTGGACCTGGTTGAGCTGACGTTCAAAGACCAGTACATCGGCAGAGGAGACATGTGGAGACTGAAGAAGAGCCTGGTGGGTTGTGTACAGGTTTGGTTATAATGCCTGGGCATAATGAGTAATAGAACATTTACATGAGGATGTAACTTTTACCATCTTTATTCCAGGTGAGCACATGTGCTTATGTGACACAGAAAGTGGAGTTTGCAGGAATAAGGTACTAAGCTTACATTTCATTAATAACACTAATTTGGAAAAATGCATTTAAACAAGAACAATGTACCATTAATCAACACATACTTGCACTTTTCTATAATTGAATAGCACTGACAGCAAAACTCTCCAAATGTTAAAGCCCCTGGAAACTCAGCTTGAAATAGCAAAAATGCATGTATGATATCAGTTGAGTGTGTCATAAAGCATCCACAAAAATCTGAGTGAAAATAAACGTTCAGAACCACTAGAAAATCTTCTTGAAAAACAGCTCGTTTGGCTGTGCAGACAATTTCTCAGGACTGTGTAGGCGTGGCAGCTCCCGTGTTGATTGACACCTGCCGGGGTCCGCCTGTCCGAGTTCTCATGGCAACTGTCAACACAACGATGGCGCATGGGAAAGCAGTGTTTCCTCTAGGATTTTTTTCAGCAGCAGGGTAGAGGGTGTTGTACCACCCAGGTATGTGCACATGTGCACATCATATCAAAACTATTGCTGTCAGGTGATTAAAAAAATGAATCTAATTAATTACAGACTTTGTAATTAATTGATTTCAATGAATCTCATATATCAATGATTTCTGTGAGAAGCACGTCACATGTAGACTAACCCTCTTTGTAGATGGTTGTTTCTTACTTCCACACTTTAATTGTTCTTTCTTCTTCACCTCATTAAGTTTTAATTCACAAACTACGTTAACCTGATCACTTTGCTTCAGTCCCCCAACACACCTGCACCTCTGCTCCCTGCAACACTACTGGCCCCGCTCAACCCCCCCGCCCCCGCTTCTGTCTGTCTCTCTTTCTGCTGTGTTGACGGTCTTCATCAGCAGTCTGTTTAATTAAGTCACAAAAGTTACAAATTTTCTCTTTCGCAATTCAGTTCTCACAGCACGTGAGTCGCGTGTGCACGAGGGACGTTATTAATGACGTAGCGATCTAAACGATCGATCGTTACCAAACGACATCTCCTTTTATAAGCTTTATAAAGCGCGACAATCAATGTATTAACAGTAGGGATGTACGGAGTTAGACAGACAATATCTCCTCATTTCAGTATAATATTGTGCAGCTTGCTGGAGGGAGATAACCAGGGAGCTGAAAGTTTGATACTGAGCGCACAGCTGATATGGGCACGTGGATTGTTTACACTGCGTATTAGAACTGCGTATGTATGCCGATGTCAGCGATGCGGAGCGGACCCTCTTTTGCCGTTAGAAGTAAACTGGTCCCGCTGTTGTTTATGTGGTTGCCAAGACTTCACGAGTTCACTGTTTCAGTGGTCTTCCTCAATGAGGAGAGGATGGACGATCGTTGATTTGCAGCGGAAATCTCCAAAGAGTCGTTCAATTACAACTTCTGAAGCAGCGGCTGCAACAATTCATTAAATGTATGTGGCGGAAACACTGCTGCTTCTCCAAGTCCGCCGCATTTAGAAAATAAAAAAATGACACGTCATCTCAGATGGTGGATGTGCACCCGGGACGGCACGCACAGGCATGATGGGGAAAAAAGGCGAGCGTTAGGTAGGTAACTGCAACAGGTACGTGGACACGAGTTAGCGCAGACTCAGAGAGAGGGATTGATCGCGAGCCCAGAAGTGTTATTGCACCTGTGAGGGCGGGGCAACTGCTGTTGATTATTTCATGATTGGTTCGAGAAAATTTATGCCGACATAAATATCTTCACTGACCACGCCCAATTTAACCCCAGCGTCAGGGAAGTTAACAAAGTAAGAATGGCAATAACTCCACTTTGGATTGAAAGTCATTTCTAAACCTTTTAACATGCTTACAAGTATGTACATAAGACTTTAAACTGCATAGTGAGAAGGATTTTGTGGATTTGGGTTTCCAGGGGCTTTAAACAAGATATTGGACATGTACACGATGGGCGCTATATTATTTTATTTTTTAATCTCTGCAGTTGTGGCTGTGTTATCTTTGTGTAAAATTGCAATGATAATGTTTGCCATAGAAATATACTATCACTACATACATGCTAATTTTTCAGAGCCCAAACCAGTGAGCTCTGGGTGAAGGGAGAGAAAGTGACCTGTGGGTACATCAGTGAAGACACGAGGGTGAGAAAAGTTTTGAAAGTAGATGCCAATGTGCCTAGATAACACTTTTCCCCAACACATGCACACAAAGTGTTCCAAATCTTTGAATCTGACCCTTTTCTTTTAACAGTGGAATAGCATATATGTGGGTTAGTATACATAAAACAGTACTGTGGCTTAAAATTGGAAGGGCTTTGAAGTAGTGTAAAGCCCCTTGCACACATGTACTGCAATAATTTTTCCACTATGTGTTTTAAACTTAGTTATAAGATGTGTGGATACAAACACCCCAGCTGACCAGGCTGGGAACTCGACATTGGGTCTGGCTGGGGACAATTGTTGCATATTGTTCTCACTTTCTGTCCTGATCTTAATGGACTGTAAATGGTAAATGGACTGTACTTGTATAGCACTTTTCCAGTCTTCCAGCCACTCAAAGTGCTTTACACTACATGTCACATTTACCCTTTGACACTTACATAAACACACGGATGGCAAAGGCCTTAGTGCCAATCTCCAATCAGGAACGAACTACATTTTACATTTATACTTTGACATGTTACTGTGGCAGTCAGGGATTTAACCCCCAACCTTTTGATTTAGAGACAATCACTGAGCCACAGCTGCCCCCCATCTTTGAAAATTTTTTGGATACTGATATGTATATTAAGTATTAATGACTGTAATAATGTGGACCTGACTCTATTCTGTTTACTATAATTTGGTCACTTGAGCCTTTATTTAATGTAGAGTCATTCATTTCTCTTAAATGTCTCATGACCATGTGACACAGGTGGTGTTCAGATCTACATCTGCGATGGTGTACATTTTTATCCAGATGAGTTGTGAGATGTGGGACTTTGACATCTATGGTTTGTTGGACTTCTTTGATTTGTAACTCACACATTATAAGGCAGGGGTTCCCAAACTTTCTGACTACACGGACCAGACAGTAACAATCATATTTTTGACTGGGGGACCGGGGGAGGTTTTGACACACATGCGCATAAATCACGGGCACACGGTATTTCCGTGAAAACCCTTTATAAAGCATGAAATACTTCTTCACGCTGTGACTGAGATGAGCCGGAGGTGATCCACCCGCAGTTTATCAGAGTTATCATGCCGTGCGGGGAGGAGACAAAGTTAGGAGAGGGCAGATATGATGCAGACCTCTGTGTGTTTTGATGCTTATACCTGAATCAATAACGTTGCAATCCGTCCGTATTTCTGCCCACAGTTAAAGTAAATGTAAGCTAAACTTATAAACGTCTCCACAGGCTGTCATATGCCCATATGCTGTGTAGTTCATATATTTCACTGATACACACAGAGCTTTAGAGGGGCATTGGGCTTCTTGATCAAAGTTTCCTGGGATGCGAAGCCAGGGTTGCCAGGTCCGAGGTTTTTCCAGCTGAATTGGGCGAGTTTTGAAGTGTCTTTAGAGGCGTGAGGCCCTGTGCGGTTGCACACTTCACACAGCGAATTCGACGGTTCTGACTCCGCGAATGTTTGGAATGTCACAGACACCTATTGGGTGTCGCGGCCCGGTGCTGAACTACCCACGGCCTGTTACCGGTCCGCGGACCGGGGGTTGGGAACCCCTGTTATAAGGCACTTTTTGTTTGTATTATTTGAATGACATACATTTTTCATCTTGACAGGTGACTCATGAGGAAAATAATTATGTGAATGTTTTGCTCTCAGGTGATCTCTACTTTGAGAAAGCTGTTAATGGTTTCCTATCTGATCTTTTCGCCAAGTGGAAGGTTTGTGATTCATTTTTGTCTGCCTCTGTTGTATTGAAACTATTGTAACAAAAACATTGTCTTAATATTTATTATTTAAACAGGAAAAGAACTGCAGTCATGAGGTGACAGTTGTACTTTTCTCACGTACATTCTACAATGCCAAAACTATTGGTAAGTCTGTTTTATTCACAATCACAGTGAATTATGATTTGAAATTTGTATGAATGCATTTATAAATGCACTTATAATTTTCCCTAGAGGAATTTCCTGAGATTCTGAGAGGGTCCATAAGACAAGATCATGAGGGACGTTTTTATGAAGACTTTTACAGGTACAGTACTTAGATGTTTTATTCACCATATTTAAATCTCATCATAAAGTTACAGACTAGATGCTTAAGGTTTTTGTTTTGACTCTTAACTGCTGTGGGATCAGGGTTGTTGCTCAGAATGAGAGACGGGATGAGTGGACATCACTCCTGGTCACTATCAAGAAGCTCTTCATTCAGTATCCTGTCCTGGTGCGGCTGAAAGAAGCAGGTAGCGAAAGAGTTAGGAATTTGTTCAACCACTGGATCCATGGTTCAGGTGCCTGTAACCAAAACCTTATGTTTTACTTTCATGCCAGATGGTTTTCCTGTGTGTTATAACTCAACTGCTGCTCAAGGAAACTACTTGGAGGCCATCAACCTTTCCTTTAATGGTATGTAGTCTAATATCAGAGCTGAGCTGAAGTCTTCTCAGAAAATGAAGAATTATGAACAGTTATGTAAAACATGCAACAATGCTAAGCATATATACAGTACTGTGCAAAAGTTTTAGGCAGGTGTTAAAAAAATGCTGTAAACCAAGAATGCTTTCAAAAATATAAATCTTTTTTTATCTTTATAAATTTACTAAACGATAATTGAGTGAACAAAAGAAAAATCTAAATCAAATCAATATTTGGTGTTACTACCCATTTCAAACCAGCATTCATTCTTACAGGTACACTTGCACAAAGTCAGGGATTTTGTAGGATTATAGTCAGGTGTATGATCAACCAATTATACCAACCAGGTGCTAATGATCACCAACAATGTAGGTTGAAACACAGTCATTAACTAAGACAGAAACAGCTGTGTAGGAGGCTTAAAACTGGGTGAGGAACAGCCAAACTCTGCTACCAAGGTGAGTTTGTGGAAGACAGTTTAATATCACAGGTCATACACCATGGCAAGACTGAGCACAGCAACAAGACACAAGGTAGTTATACTGCATCAGCAAGGTCTCTCCCAGACCAAGATTTCAAAGCATACTGGGGTTTCAAGATGTGCTGTTCAAGCTCTTTTGAAGAAGCACAAAGAAACGGGCAATGTTGAGGATCGTAGATACAGTGGTCAGCCAAGGAAACTTAGTGCAGCAGATGAAAAACACATCAAGCTTATTTCCCTTTTAAATCGGACGACGTCCAGCAGTGCCATCAGCTCAGAACTGGCAGAAACCAGTGGGACCCAGGTACACCCATCTACTGTCCAGAGAAGTCTAACCAGAAGTGTTCTTCATGGAAGAGTTGCAGCCAAAAAGCCATACCTCCGACATGGAAACAAGGCCAAGCCACTCAACTATGTACGGAAACATAGTAACTGGGCTGTAGAGAAATGGCAGCAGGTGCTCTGGACTGATGAGTCAAAATGTGAAATATTTGGCTGTAGCAATAGGCAGTTTGTTAGCCGAAGGGCTGGAGAGCGTTACAATAATGAGTGTCTGCAGGCAACAGTGAAGCATGGTGGAAGTTCCTTGCAGGTTTGGGGCTGCATTTCTGCAAATGGAGTTTGAGATTTGGTCAGGATTAATGGTGTACTCAATGCTGAGAAATACAGGCAGATACTTAACCATCATGCAATACCATCAGGGAGGCGTATGATTGGCCCCAAATGTAGTCTGCAGCAGGACAATGACCCAGAACATACAGCCAATGTCATTAAGAACTATCTTCAGCGTAAAGAAGAACAAGAAGTCCTGGAAGTGATGGTATGGCCCCCACAGAGCCCTGATCTCAACATCATGGAGTCTGTCTGGGATTACATGAAGAGACAGAAGGATTTGAGGAAGCCTACATCCACAGAAGATCTGTGGTTAGTTCTCCAACATGTTTGGAACAACCTACCAGCCGAGTTACTTCAAAAACTGTGTGCAAGTGTACCGAGAAGAATTGATGCTGTTTTGAAGGTCACCAAATATTGATTTCATTTAGATTTCTCTTCGGTTCATTCACTGCATTTTGTTCATCGGTAAAAATAAACTATTAACACTTCCATTTATGAAAGCATTCTTACTTTACAGAAATTGTTCAGGGATCTTTATTAACTGATGAACCCGTAGTCCTAATTTTGACTTTAATTTTTTACTTTAAATTTAGTCTGAAGTTAATATGAGGTTTTAGCGGACAGAGTTGGACAAATCAAGTAGCAATTAATGTCTTTATAAACAAAGAATGAAAGACGAGAAAAACTGACATAATTTATTTTGCAGTGTTTGACAAGCACTACATCAACCGTAACTTTGACCGCACAGGCCAGATGTCAGTGGTCATAACACCGGGTGTAGGCGTTTTTGAAGTCGACCGTTTGCTTATGATTCTCACCAAGCAGCGTATGATTGACAATGGTTAGTGTGACTACACAAACACATTTCAAACTTGCAGCCAAACTGAACAAATATACACAGTATTCAAGGATGATTTAGGAAGTCAAAAATGTTGGTGACACATTGTTTTCTTTCTTAAGGTATTGGTGTAGACTTGGTGTGTATGGGGGAGCAGCCATTGCATGCAGTACCATTATTCAAGGTAATATACTGTATAGTGTCTCTTTAGGTGCAGGCATTATACCTGTTGGTTAATAAACGGTCATTCCCTCTGTAGCTGCACAATAGGACAACACCAGGAGACTCTCGTGTAGGAGATGACTATAACCTTCCTCACTGGATCAACCACAGGCAAGGCATTTCCAATATGACTGATTATTCTAATCAGTCATATTGTAAACTTATATGCTAAGGGGGAAATTATTGATCTTTATCTTGCTTACATCTTCCTTTTTGCCTGCAGCTTCTACACCTCTAAAAGTCAGAACTCTTGTAGCTCATTCACACCTAGAATCAAACTGGCTGGCAGCAAGGTACATTCGCATGTTTAAAAAATTCAAAATGTTTTTTTTCATGTTTTCACATCTAATTGATTACTTTTTTCTAGCTTCATGCTGAGAAATTCAAGAGCAGCAAGGACCATAGTAAGTTATTACCCTTTGTCTGTCAGAACTTTTCTTTTTTTTTTATAATTGAAGCATAAGTCGAAGCTCTATGATTTTTAAAATAAATAAAATAAAAATAAAAAGTGGTGATGACGGTCACTGGTTCCACCCTCCGGTTGGCGTCACATAACCACGGTATTGCGGTCACAGCCCTAGCTTCAAGGTAACTTGTGCAATTACTCCTCATTGTGTGCTTTCGCTGCAAAACTGAACTATAAAGAAGTGGCATGAATGGCATTGTTAAATAGATTAAACTGGATAGATTAATGATATTTGCACTGACATTTATAGTATGCATATTAGAATCCTTCTGAATTTGGCTCCTCTTAGGTGAACTAGGGTGATCATTTAATGTCTAATTTTGAGCAAAGTTAAGTGTAAAATTTTTCATGTGGTAGCATGCCTAACTGCAATGCTCAGATTGCAGTGATGCATAAGTTGTACGGGTGTAATGGATCAGAAAACTCATGGTTTGGATTGTTCCACAGTTTTGAGTTACGGATTGGATCATTCTTTGGATCAGCAAAAAAAAAGATATTTATAATAATTTTTCCTCTTCAGCTGGCTATCATTGTCACTGTGAGTTTTAACAACACAACAATTAAGATGCACGATGCGTCTCCATACATAAATGTATAAAGATGCATCGGATCCCATTGGCTATAGTCTGATGATGATCTTAGCTTCTGGGCACTCCTGTGAACATACCGTGGCACATCGCCAGCAGTTAGCGATATACAACTTCCTTTTCCTCATGCTGCATTGCATACAGAAAAAGAAACCGTTTTTCTTGTGATTGATTTTAATTAACAGGTCTTACCTTTGCCGAAATGTCAACATCATGATGCAGATATATAAAAAGTAAAAATTAAGCTTTTTCAGGTCTGTTCTCAAGAGAAGAAAACTACTTTTAAAATGCTCATTTGTTGAACAGAGGTCTGATCGATCATTTCTGATTCATTCGAGGAAGTCAGGAAATCTGAACGCTGAATGGCTTTCGTGACAGCGTTTCAGGGAATTTATGCCTATTTGAATTTTAGATGTAGAACAGATTGTTAGCTGATAGCATGCAGATGTCTGTTTATGGAGATTAATAAGAAGCTAAATCATCATTAGATAGCTGCTGATGGGAGCAGAGACAATGTTGTTGTTCTACATTTCTATGTAGAATCTGTAAATAAAAATTAGCATGAAAACAATAATGGACAAAATGACACTTGGCGTAAATATAAAACAAAGACATTCCAAAAAGTCAAACAAAAATACCTCATTGGTTGCTTGCCATGAAAAGAGGTTGTTGAATCCTTAATAAATTCTCCAAGTCCTTTTGACTGTCTGCTTTGACTTTAGACATTGATAAATGTGACCTCGAGTTCAGGGTAGCAGAGCCTCATGTGCGACACCTGCTCACATTTTCATTGTACAGTCCATCCACTTATTAAGACGTATTGGTAAAGGAGAAAACAGCAACACAGATGTAGACAACGGCCTAATGAGCTAATGACTACAACCCTTTGAAATTCCATTCTTCCCAATCTACTTGTTCTATATCACTTTTTTCCTGTACTGTATGATACAAATAAATTTAACAGATTTAAATTTTAACTTCACATCAAATTATTTAATTATTTATTCATCTATCTATTTATGTATTTATTGCATGAAATTATGGTTAAATCAATTATGAATCAATTATCAATTAAGTATCATGAACATGGACATTTATGCTATGGCACTTAAACCCATATTACACGCGTTAAAAAAATCAAGATCACAACACCCTGTAATTTTTAAAAGCTGTTTATTTTCACATCTGTATCTGTGTGACCCATCTCAGAACATAAAAGTTACAAACACAAAACATAAATCCTTCTGTAGTGCACTACAAGTGTGCTGTAATAATAAAAATAATAACAGTTGTTTAGGAGCACTTTTTAAAATCGCCTACTGTGAAAACATAACAGATGCACACCATTTGTGTATCTTTGTACTTGCTTCACTGCTTCATATGCAGCATGTTTTGTGTGAGTCACAGCAGTCTGCCTGGCGTGTGTTACAGTTATATAGCTGATTCCGTGGACTCATATGCTCCTAGCAGCACCTCTCCTTGTCTTGCTGTCATGCAATGTGAACCACTGCCATGACCCTAGCATTGCAAGTCCACAACTGATTGTACATCAGAGTAAAACACATCAAGTTGTATCGTCTCTTTTCAATGTAACTCTGAATTTAGCAGAAGTAAAACTGTATTTCACACAATGGTGTTAAACGTTGCATGGGTCCGTGGATCACCTGCATGCTTTTTTATATGTTGCCTTTTGATTTTGAGGTTTCAACCTCAGTAATGCAACATCCCATCTTATGTAGCTTGAGGTGTCTGTTATCACATACTAAGGGCCATGATTATACACTTAGTTTAGTTTGATTGTTAAAGCAAAGTAGTAGATAACGCTTGTTTTTTCCCTAACCATCCTTTTCACTACCTGGTACAGCTCTCTGTGCTCCGAAGGACTCTGACAACAGCCTACCTATACAAGTGGACTATGATGCCTATGATGCTCAGGTGTTCAGACTACCATGTCCTTCACGAATACAGAGGAGCACAAACTTCAGGTATCTGACTGCTTTCACAACAAAGTTCTTCTTTCTAGTGAAACTTTGACCTCCCATGTGATTAGTTGTGACTTTGTGTCTATCAGGCTGGGTCGGGACAAAGACATGAGTGGAAGGAAGAGCTGTGGCTCTGTGGATGTCTGTGCAGGCGTAGGTGCATCCCCACCTATTCGCTCTGTAGGCCCTGAAGAACAGCGGAGCCTGGCCTCTGATGATAGTTTGGGCCCTGTATCCAATGTGCTGCTTATACCCCGCCTACCTCCTGCCCAATATGAAGTCAGTAGCTCCCTGGGATACACCAGCACCAGAGGTAACTCATCTAGAGTGTAAAATAACTTTTATTATGTGATGAAGCATGCTACATCTTTTTTTCCTCTTTTAATCCCATTCTTGTTGTCTTGTTATTATATTGTTCAGAATTGTTGGAGAAGATGATGGACTCTCAGCGTGACTCCAGTGCTCCTGGCCGGTTCACAGTGGGAAGTGC
Source organism: Semicossyphus pulcher (assembly GCF_022749685.1). Classification (NCBI taxonomy): domain Eukaryota; kingdom Metazoa; phylum Chordata; class Actinopteri; order Labriformes; family Labridae; genus Semicossyphus; species Semicossyphus pulcher. The sequence continues at coordinate 689,467 of NW_027211748.1, forward strand.
TGAGTCCACCTTGCACATTCGTCCTGGAGGTTACACCCCTCAGAGAGCACTCATTAATCCCTTCACTCCATCCAGGATGCCCATGAAGCTCACCTCCAATCGTCGGCGCTGGATGCACACCTTCCCTGTTGGTGAGGGGATGACCATTGTTTTTAAAACACATTTCTTTCATGTATTGGGCCTAGTTAAAGGCAAATTGAGTTGAATTTCCCCAAAAAACCTTTTATAGACTCCTAAATAAATATCCCTCTAAAATATCATTTTCAATCAATCAATCAATCAATCAATCAATCAATCAATCAAATTTTATTTGTATAGCGCCAAATCATAACCAGGGTTATCTCGAGACACTTTACAGAAAGAGCAGGTCTAGACCGACTCTTTGTTAAGTTATTCAAAGAGAGGCCCAACATCAATACACCATGAGTAGCACTTAGCAATTCGGCACATTGGCAAGGAAAAACTTCCTTTTAACAGGCAGAAACCTCGAGCAGAACCAGACTCATGTTGAACAGCCATCTGCCTCGACTGGATGGGCCGAAAATGGGATAGAAGGAGATGCAGGATAGAGACAGGCAAAGAGAGCAACAACAACATATGTTCTTGTTACCACAACAACATATGTCCTTGTTACATGAACAACAACAGACACATACATTTTATGACCAAGTACAAGTGCATGGCGGTGTCTGTATCTACAGAGACCTTTCCCTCACCCTACTCTTTTGTATTTTGGAAATGTTTGGGCACTAACCTTTTTTTGGCACTGACCTGCATTGCCTCCAGCCAACAACGTGCTGGCTAGGACTCAAAAAAACAAACTGAAAACCATACAATAGAGTAACTGAACAGGTGTAGCGTAAATTGGTTGATTAATTGTTTAATAATTAATTAGTCGTAGAATGCCTGCACTCTACATTGACTTGTGAAAATTAAAGTTTCATTGTAATTAAAAGAATTTAACCTATTGCAGGTATTTACCGAGACACCACTCTATTTTGACAAAACAGGGAAAGCTTATAATAAGTTCAGTAATTATTTTAATTCAGTCTCATAACCTGAAGGTTGCTACAGTCTAGAATTGAGTTTGTTACGCTGTGTACAGAGACTTAGTACTTCACACACACAAAACACGTAATGCAGATCTTTATAAATTAAGAATTTATTCACTAACACTAAATATACATGGTATAAATGAATGATAGTGATGAGCATGAAAATGATAAAATGAATAACAGGATGAATATGATGAAAGATGGACTGAACATGAAACCTGTAAAGGGAGCACGGTGCAGCAGCTGGGATATTGGGAGGTATCTTGCTAAAGTTCTACTCTAACCTAATACCCTTAATACTAGCACATCAACTCCTATACAGTAAAGCACAGTTAGACCTACTCTGATGAAGGAGAGGGTCAACTGCACTGCAGGTGAAGCGTGTGGAGGCTGTCGGACCGGCGTGGCCTGGAGCTTCAGGTGCCCTGGGCTTTGACCCAGGTAACATCCCTCGGAGCAGCGCCGCATGGCCGGTTCGTCTCTCTTAACGACAATATGCAGGTCACTCCGTGTTGTGACCAGAGCTGGATGGAGGGCTGAGTGCGTCTTCTGGGCTCTGAGTTTGAGGCTTGTCAGAGCGCAAGGATTGGAGCAAAAAGAGCTGTTGTCTTCAGTTTGAACAGCTTGGAGTTTAATGCTGGAGCAATGTCTATTTGCGAGGTCTTCAGCGTGGCAAGGCACACACAGGCTCTGGGCCTTCTTACGGGCAAAGGATGAAAAGGAAACAAAAGAAGAGAAACAAGAGGGCCATCTTGGGGTGTCGTCTCTCTTTTAAAGGGGCTCTTCCTAGCTCTTCCTAGGTCTAGCTCTCTTCCTGGAGGGGTCAAGTTACCAGGTCAAGCCTGGGCCAGGCACATCCTAGTCGGATTGTTAATTTCTGACGCATTCGAGGAAGTCGGGAAATCTGAACGCTGGGCAGCTTCAGGGACACCGCATCAGGGATTTTATTTCAAGTTGAATTTTAGATCTAGAACCGATTGTTAACGGTTAGTAGCAGATGTCTGTTTATAGAGATGAATAAGCTAAATCATTGTCAGATAGCCGCTGATGGGAGTCGGGATGTCATTGCGGCACATAACGTTCGGCCTGCTTTTGCTCTCTGTTTTTCCTGCATACGCCGCAGCCAGGTCAATATTACTCAGACTACAAGCGTAATTTAGCGTAATTTTAAATATTTATGCACTACCCAGGTGGTACACAGCAAGTTGTTATCTCAGCTCCACTAAGTTAAAGTTTCACTAAACTATGTAGTGTATTGCAATATGTATTGTATTATGATACATATCGTATTGTGAGGTCCATGCCAATAGCCAGACCTAGTAAAAGATAGGTTTATATCCATGTTAAACAAAAGGGACACGCAGTAAGGTAGTTTAAAATAACACTATGTACAAACCCCAATTCCCAAAAAGTTGGGACGTTGTGTAAAATGTGAATAAAAACATAATACAGTGATTTGCAAATCCTTTTCCACCTATATTCAATTGAATACAGCACAAAGACAAAATATTTAATTTTCAAACTGATAAACTTCATTGTTTTTTTGGAAATATACACACATTTGGAATTTGATGCCTGCAATGCGTTCCAAACAAGTTAACACAGGAGCATGTTCACCCCTGTGTTACATCACCTTTTCTTCTAACAACACTGTAAGCGTCTGGGGACTGAAGATACTAATTGTTGTATTGAAAGTGGACATTTTTCCCATTCTTGCTTGCTGTATATCTTACATTGCTAAACAGTGCGGGGTTTCCATTGTCGTATTTTGCCCTACATTTTTAATGGGAGACAGGCCTAGACTGCATGCAGGCCTGTCTAGTACCTGCACTCTTTTACTGCGAAGCCATGCTGTTGTAACTCATGCAGAACATGGCTTGGCATTGTCTTGCTGAACTAAGCAGAGATGTCCCTGAAAAAGACGTCGTCTGGATGGAAGCATATGTTGCTTCAAAACCTGTATATAGTTCTCACTATTAATCTCACTATTAATGGTGCCTTCACAGATGTGCAAGTTACCCATGCCATGGGCACTATACACCCCCATACCTTCACAGATACTGGCTTTTGAACTTTGCATTGATAACAGTCTGGATGGTCCTTTTCCTCTTTAGCCCAGAGGACTCAACCGCCATTATTTCCGAAACCAATGGACTTGTCAGAACACGGCACACAGTCCATCTCAGATGAGGTTGACCAGGTTAATGGTGAAAAGAAAACCAAAAAACAAGCTGGAGCATGAGCCCATGCTGCTCAATTGAAAACAAAAGAAGGCCCAATGTAGTTCCTCCATACAACACAAAAAGCCTGTGCGGAAGGACTTAGTGTGGTCCACATAGAACTGAGGGCTCTCACAGGGCACATATCGTGAAACTTTTCAGCCTCTGCAGAAAGGTGCGGGGGAGGAAAAAAGCCTTCAACACCAGAGGCCTGGAGACAAAATTCCTCGCCACCACCTTAGGCTGAAAAGCCGGGTTGGGGAGAAGGGGGACCACCCTGTCCTTATCCCCTAACCTGAGACACGCCGAATCTACCGAGAGAGTGCTGAACTCGCTCACGCTCTTTGCTGAGGTAATAGCCAAAAGGAAGGCTGTCTTCCAACAGAAAAGCCGAAGGTCAATACCGAACAGCGGCTCAAGAGGAGGAGGGCAAAGAGCACTAAGGACCACCTGGAGGTCCCAGGAGCGTAGCAGAACCATACGGGATGGACGACCCCACCTTAACCCTCTCAAAAATTGTGCAGCCACAGGATGTGCCCTTGGAGACAAACCATCACACCTTCCATGAACAGTAGAAACTGATGCAAGGTAGCCCCTGATATTAGATTCTGCCCAACCCAGGACAAAGAGGTGCTGGATGAATGACAGAATCACAGAGATGTGACAGGTCAAGGGATCCTCTTCCCTAGCATGGCACCGGTCTCTAAACACCCTCCACTTGGCTGCAAGCGCCACTTGCAGGGGTGAGGATGTCTCTGCGACAGTAGGTCTGCTGCTGCATTCTGGGGCCCAGGAAGATAAAATGCCCTCAGGAACACCCCCTTGGCCATCTCACTCTGACATGCAAGGATGGAGACTTCAACCTGCCCTGACAGTTGATATAAGACACCACGGCCGTGCTGTCTGTCCTGACCATGATCTGCCTCCCCCGTATAATTAGGAGGAAGTGCCATGAAAACTACCTCCATTTATAGGAGCTTTATATGCTGCCCCTGCTGTGCAGGGCTCCAATGACCTCGAACGGACCTGCCCTCCCATACCCCTTTTCCATCAACGCGAAACTGGTTCTAATTCAGGGCCGGTGCTTGTGCTGGTTTAGAGCTGGTTCAACTTGCAAACCAACTCGGAACCAGTTCGTTTTTCCACCCGCTGGAGCCCGTGGAAGAGCCAAGTCATGACGTCACTCTATATGTGACCGCTTTTCCCAGCAGCAACTTTTTCTCACAATAACAATGACGGACTACATGGTATGTTTGCCGTTGTTGCTCCTCCCTTTCCGAAATCACATTAGATCCCAAAGAGAACCTGTCCAACACATCTGTGCTACTCGTCATGCTTTCCATGGACTGTGACTTCTTATGAGAAGAAAGGTAATGATCCACCCATTTTTATTCTTAATAAGACTGAACGTAAGATGTTGTTAGCCTCTCTGCTAGCCCGCTAGCTCGATTTAGCTTGTTATTTAGCATCGATTAAACTGGTGTCTATTAATCAAATCGGTAATCTTTTTACTACGTTTTCCAGGAAGTGTACACGACGCCAGAGTTCTTAAACACTCTCATCTGGATGCCCTCAGTGACGGGGAGTTGCTGGGGCAAAACAAAGTGACCATCTCCGGCTGTGATGTTAGACATTACCTGATCGGTGGCCCGCCGGCGTACCCAATGCAATATCGGATCATGAAACCTTTTTCAGACTGGCAGACTGAAACCTGCTGTGTACTTCTACATATGTGGCGAACATGGCGGTAACTTCACATAAGAAGGGACGAGTGAAATTTTTTTTACTCAAAACTACACAGGTTAACAAACCTGTTCTCTTTGTTTTAAAGCGATCAATATTGTCATTACACACAAAATGCTTGCCTAGGAGTCAAATGTTAAGTGACGTTAGTTTATGAGCCAGTGGCAAAATGTAGCACGTTAGTAGCAAGCTAACGCTAGCAATCTAGCTAGTTATCGGTGAGCTAACATTACCCAAATATAACTACAGGGTTTAACGTAACATCGATTTGAAAATGAGTAGCATGCCAAAAACAGCGTAGTAATGCCTGTCTGTTAACAAGGCAAACAAAAACATAACTTAGCTTTATCAGTAGAGCTCTGAAAGTGTAACGAGTCCACCACCATCGACACAAGTTTAAATCCCCGGTGAGTCGGCACGCTGGTCTGTCACCGAACACCAAACTGCAAGGAGGCAGCTTGTCTCCTCGGCCGACCACTGCTTCGCATTTATATCCATAACCTTCCTTGTTTTGTGTAGCTGAATGTAGAAAAACGGACACTATCGTTTGGTTTGTCTGTTTGGTCACGGCAACCCCGCCCCTCGCCCTGACGTAAGCGGTTCGCGGTTCTAGACCAGCAAAGAGTTGGGGCCGCTCTGGAACCTGTTTTCCTGGCCGTGAGCCCGTTCATTTTCAGTCGAAACACAAAAAACTGGTTCGCAATTGAGCACCGGCCCGGAACCGGCCCTGAAACTGCCTAGGTGGAAAAGGGGTACCAGACTGTGCCCCAGTCCGATTGGGAGGCATTGATTGTTATGGTGACGCTGCAGCCCACCTGGCCCAAGGGGATGGCCCGTGACAGGCCTTCATTGTTCAGGCTGGTGGACTGTCCAGTGCAGCCTCTGCTGCAGGCCTGAGCACCTCACCGGGAGATATTGGGGCCTCCAAGACAGCAGCTCGGTCTGCATCCGCCAACCCTGACTGGCTCAGCCAAATATGGCGCCGGGCCATGGTCAGCTGTGCCAGGGAATAACCAAGAACCATGGCCTGAAAACTAGCACCCTCGATGGCTGCATCCACAACCTTCACCGTTTCTGGCAGGAGGTCAGCTGGGAATTTGGACTCCAGATCTCGAATGAGAACCTCCAAATACACCGGCAGAAGTGCATTAGTGCTCGCTAGTCTAGCGGCCATGGCTGCAGACTGATAAGCCTTTACCCCCAATCCATCAGTGGCGTGGCACTTCTTATTAGGGTGACAGGCAACTCTACTGCCTGTGGATGGAGCCCCAGCCAAAAGTGCAAAGGTTGGACCTACCTTTGTCACACCATCTAAGCTATGTTCTGCAGCACCATTCAGGGTGCTGAGTGCAGACCGGGGTGCAGTAGCCTCCAGGGATTGCACCCAAGTCTTTTGCAGATGTTTTACAAAGTCATAGTACACCGGCAGAGTGGCCTGCCTCTGGCCCCTAGGGTCCCTGTCTAGAGCTAAGACTAAGTGTGGAGGCATGTATGGAGGAGCCTGGCATGGCACATCCAAAAGACATTGTTGATTTGCAGCCATGCATTTGATAATCTTATGCATGTCCTCCAACTGCCTATGCTTGAGGTCCACCCTTGGATCACAGATCTGGTCCTGCTCAGCCCACTTCCGCTTCTTCCTCTTCTTCTCTCCAGCCGGAGTAAGCGAACTCAGTAGAACTGGACCCTGGGCAATGTGTTTCACATAATACTCTGAGTAAATTGGAGAAACACATGCAGTAAATCACTTTTTACAGTTAATAGAAACATGCAAACACAGAAGACATAATAAATACAAGCAGCTCAGCAAGAGCTGGGCCAAATTGTGCATCAGAACAAATGAGAAAAAGAGACAAACCTCAAAAACAATTTCCAACCTGAGTGTAATAACACTCCAGAAACGTAGGTGGCGACAGCGTTCCCATTGAAGTGGAGTGTCCATCACCTACCACCAAGGATGTGGACGAAAAATCAGACAACTCTGCGCCGGATAGGGAAATGTCCTGGCAGGGAAAAAAGTGTGTGCAATTTTCAGCGTCAAGTTTTTTTTTCTCCATCATATGGTTTGCAGTGTGGTTTTCAAAAAAAGGTTGAGTAACATACAAATAACACACATAACTAGTACATCTGCAGAATCAAATGAAATCACTGAACTTCAAGTATCTGTTCCTGACTTTACGTCCAATGGAAGAAAAAAATACATTTTCAAACAGACTTTGTCCTCCATCATTTACAGTGATGGAATATAAGGGCATCATTTGATGTTAAGCATGATATAAACAGTCCAAAGAAATGTAAATATATTTTCCATGAGAAACAAAAGTGATTTATAAAAATGTTTTATAACTAAATTTGAGTTTTGGAAATATGTGCAGTAGTAGTGTTATGTCTGTAAACTTCAAACATTACATCAAGCAATGATGAGCCATGATTAATACGTTCAATGCGGAAGTGCAAACAACTGCAGTTCCTCGAGTGGCCACTTGAGGCTGGCTCCAGAAAACAATAACTTTACAGCAGGTGGGAAAATGCCAATTTTTACAACTGAAATAAACATGTTTACAGCCTGGTACAAAAAATGATTTTGTTATAAATAGCTAATTTTATTGTTCAAGATAACTGTACGGGGGTTAATTTTTTTCTATGACACACCTGTTTTAATTTTATTAAGCCTGAAATCATAGGGGCCGGATCACTTGATTGACAGGTGGATTCCGCTGGCTGTCTGCTAGACGTCAACACAGACACAGACACTGAGCTTAACTTCACCTGTTTGTGTTGTTGGAGACTTTTGGGGATTTTTGCATTCAAAGTTTGGACAAATAATCTCTCTGTGGGATTTATGGAACTTTATGGCTGTGCAAGAAGTCTGAGCTCCAGCTTTAAGTGAGTTAAATGTTAGTGTTATTGTATTGAAATATTTTTAGCACTAAGTAGCAGGTATACTGTGCTCGCTTCAGCTACTTGTTAGCCTGTTCAGTGTTTAACCTTTATTTAATTGTCGGCCAGTGAATAGGAGTCAGGAGTTGTTGGCTTTTCCCCGGAGAGATTACAGCGGACTGGAGTGTTGAGCAGAGCGGTTATTTCAAGTTTCTGCTCTCTCACCGGGCAAGCGATCAGCGAGTCTGCTACTTCTTTAGTCTGATAACTAAACACCTGCAGTCAGTCACCGGCAGAATCTCCTCCTGGCAAAGTCAAACTAGCTCATTCATTATTTATACAGTCTATGGCTAATAACCGCTAGCTACGCTGAGGAGCATATAGCCTAGCTTCATAGCCGTAGCTGGCTGATTCATGCGGCCCGCCCATAGTCCTCAACCATAGGCTGTAGCTCAGTCGCGCTCCGCCTCTTTGTCGTCTCTGGATTAGCTGGCTCTGGCATTTCCAATATGGCGACCTCCAGAGGTGGCACAATTCGGGCTTCAAAATGCTTCTTTAGAAACCAATGGGTGACGTCACTGAGACTATGTCCATTATTTATACAGTCTATGGTTCAACCCGATGATGATGATAAAACAATAGGCTTACCGAGCAAACTAACGTTTTCCTCATACATTTTTTCCTCTCTCGTAGCTTTTGTCCAGCGTGATGGTGGCTTGTACTCCGGCTCAAACAAACACCATCAGCTCACGGAAGCCTTCTACTTTCACAAAACTTAATGGGAGCATATCTCCAGTCACCATTTTCATTATTAGCAGGCTAATATTCTCTGCTCTGGTATCATCACAAAGACATATGCTAACAGGTCAAGCACATGATGTGATTTGAGACTGCCTGTTGTCTGTCCCTGCTGGCTTCTCCTTGTGCTTTAAGCGCGTGTGGTTAAACATCGAACTACTATTTCTATGATTTACAATTTTAATACCACATACAGTATCTTGCACAGCACGTCTTTTTTGTCAAATGTACTTCAGGACATCACTTTTCCTGGTCATGACTGGCATGGTGCATGTAAACTAACTGAGTTAAACTATGTTAGCCGAAAACAACACATGCACAGGTGCGCGAGTAGTGTAACGTTACTTGAATAATGATATCAACAACGAGTACTCGAATATTCGTCCCCATCCCTACACCAGATGGTATGTGCTTCTGTTGTTCCTCAGGTCCTTCTGGAGAGGCAATCCAAATCCATCACCAAACCAGACAGAACATGGCTGAACTTCAAGGGAGCCAGAAGAGAGATCCTGCTCACACCTCTGCTGAGCTGCTGGAGCTGGCCTATCATGAGGCTACTGGACGGTTGGACCCAACTTCCACTTAATCCAATCTTTTCAATTTCAAAGAATAATACCTAACAGAACAACCTTTCATATGAATACTTGTTATCTTATTATTTCAGGCGAACAACCTGCAGGCAAGCAGGAGAGAACAGCCTTTACATTGGTGGAAGGATGGAAGAGTTGACTGCAAGCTCTGGGAGCAACAACACTGGTGATATGTCTCCTCTAAACCTCCTGAAACTTAATTAGTATTTTAATGCTGCTCTGCTATTCTCCAGCTGTACATTATTTACACAGATAAATGAATAAGCAAAGGGTCCCCAAGAAATGCACCATTTCCTAAGACTAACTATATTAGAACATTACTAACCCATTCTATAAAAACATATATATGTATATATATATATATATATATATATATATATACACACACATATATATATATGTATATATGTATATATATATATGTATATATGTATATATATATATGTATATATGTATATATGTATATATATATATGTATATGTAAAAACATGGATATTCTGTGAAATTAATCTGATAAATTAATAAAGCAAAAACCAACTCAGACAGAACCATGCAACCATGCAAAGTATTTACTGACTATGAGCTGAGACAGTGGATTATGAGTCGTTGTTTCGACTGTAAACACACTGAAATGAATCGATGTTTTTCTAAGAAAACTATGTACCAATTCCACCAGCACAACTACTACAAACTAGAAACACATAGTAAGGATTTTTTTTAGTTAATTGATTGATTGAGAAAATTAATAAATCAAATCAATAAAAAGCACCAATAATTGTTATTTGTAACCCCATAAAATCTGTAACTGTGCCACCCTGTGTTTTTCTTTTTTTAATCGTGTTGTCTGTACAGGAATAATAACCAACCGTGGCTCATTTGAAGACTTTTCCCTCCGTGATGCTAATCCAAGTGAGTTCATCTTGAAAACAGAAACATGTCAATTGTTGCAAACATTGTCATGTAGCCATACCTCAGGCTTGGTTTGAAATACTTCATCAAATTTTATAATAGCAATAAACTGTCACAGGTATTTTATTGTAACGTATGAGGGCTTATTTAGTTTTGGCAGGCAGGTTGCTCCACTGGGCCTCTGTCTCCAGGGGTTGTAGGTATAGCAAATCTTGCAGATCATGTGGCTTGTGACCCTCTCCTCCTCACTCTATCCCTCCCTATGCACACCTATTCTTTCTGTCTCTTTCTCTAGGCTTGCTGTAAATCTTACTTTAAATGATTAAATATTAACATAAATCCTCTAAGGCTATATTTAGACTGTGGCCAAAACTGGCATGAATCAGATATGTTTTTTTATGACAGTGTGAACAGCAAAAGTCATATGGTCATCAACCTTTTATTTCAGATTTGGACAACTTTCATATGCAGTCCTTAATCAGATACAGATCTGACACTATTCTGAACAGTCATGATGGAGTTCATTTGACTTTTCACGCTAGATCTACATAACTTGCCTGATTCAAAGTTATGTGCACAGCCAAACAGAAAATCAAACCTAAGCAACAAATCTAAATCAAGCACTAAGAATTGCAGTGTGAGTGTACCCTCAATAATTAGTCTATATTTTTTCTATACCATGACCTGTTTAAATTGACAAGCTTGTGTTTAGATCTAATTTTTGCATGGTGGGTTACATTGTATATTTCACTTGATTGCTTTCATATTGGTGCTTCTGTCAACAAATTTTGTTTGCAAAAAATATTTTAAGAGTTTTTTCACTATCTGTGTGTTTGCATGTTTTGTTTCTCTTCTTAAATTCACTTAGTCACTTTATTGTTAACATCTTTGCTAAGCCCAGGACACAGTTTGCAATTTCTTGTGAGTGAAGTAGATCACAAACTGACTATCCAAAGGCCACAATCTGCATGGTTTGATCACTGCTCTACCACTAGAGGCCCCATTGGGATCACCAGCAGGGGTGTTGAGGCCAGTAAAAGTAACACCTAACATGTTTTTCTTCATGTTTTCCCTCTCTTCTTCCTTTTTTATTTTTTCTTTGTATCTTCATCTTCACTCTATCTTTTCCATTTCCAATTCTTCATCTTCTTCTCTTATTTCTTTTACTATCACCCAACTATGCTTCCCCTTCCTTTTTATATCCATCCCCATCCCCCACACACATGTACCATTCCACTCTGGGTACATGCATTTGTGTTTGTTGTGGGGATTTTTTGTTTTTGTGTGTGTGTCCATGTATGGTGTGGGTGCTCCTGAAGCCCTGCTGATGTCTGCGCCCCCGACAGTGCCCAGCTTCTGCTGCACAGTGGGGGTAGACTGGAAGTCTTTGACCACGCCAGCCTGCCTACCCCTCACCACTGACTACTTCCCTGACCGCCAGGCACTGCAGAACGACTACACTGAAGGCTGCTATGACTTGCTGCCGCACAGTGACCTGGAGAGGTAGACAGCATGAGAAAGACAGCATGTCTTTAGAGAAAACTCTCTTAAGCCAATCAGTTTATGCCTGAAACTGGTTCTGAACAGGGATTATATCATGTACATGATAATCATTTTAAATAGAGGAGTAAAAAATTCACCTGGTTTGAGTTTTTGTCTGTATGCAGCCATCATTAAAAAGCACTTCTTCGTATCAGCATCATTTTTGGCATATTTTTATTAACACTTTATATTCTCCCAAGTAGGTGCTAGAGTTAACATCAATACAATGTTGAAGCACGGTGTTTTTGCAAAGATGCAAATATGACATTGGCAGTCACAGATAACAGATCTTGTCGTGTTTGTTATAGTAGTGATACATTTGTTATAGCTATAAAATGTATTATCAAATATTGTGCAAGCCAGATTTCTGACATTTAAAGGCAAATTGATGTAATTTAACTTGAAGGTGAAGTAAAAATTACACTGGAGGTTTCTTTTTTTAAATCTGACTCCTGTGTAGGTAGCATCCCAGGTGAATAGTAGGACTTCCAAGATATAGCAAATTTAAAGGCTCAGGCTGTGTCATCAGTTCATCTGTTTTTTTTTGCTTTTGTCTCATTTTCAGGCGGGAAGATGAAGCCCCTGTGATGAATGCATCTCAGGTGTTCGAGGAGTTTATCTGTCAGAGGTTGATGCAGGGCTACCAGATCATTGTCCAACCCAATAACCGAAAACCACAACCCTCTGTGGCTACGACACTTGGCAGCAGCCCTCATTACTCTAGAGGTGAAAAAAGACTTAATGTATTTTGTTTAATGTGAATATTGATTTACAATCCTTTTAGATTGTTCAATTCTCAGAACAGAAGTTCTTAATGTTGTTGCATTTTAACTATGAAAGTTATATTTCAATCATGTTAGCATTAATAGGGATCGGGTGGCAATAGGGACATAAGGATTGGTTTGAAAGTTTAAATATTGAATAGAATTTTTATTGTTCTTGCTCACTAGACGTCATGTCTTTCAACTGCAGACTGAACTATATTCCAAGGGGTCAATTATCACGGTGATCTTTATCGAACCAGAGGTATTTACAGATACTTCCTTGTTGAATCTTTTCAAAGACTTGAGCCGCTCATAGGCCTGATGCTGTGCTCATCATTGCTGGGACTTCAATTAGGCTAATCCAGCTCATTCTTATACTTACTAACAGACTTTTGGCTATGCCTTTAGGAGCCATTTAGGGTTCAGTATCTACAGTACTGTGCAAAAGCTTTAAGCAGGTGTGAAAAAATGCTGTAAACTAAGAATGCTTTCAAAAATATAAATAATTGTTTATTTTTATCAATTTAGAGAATGATAAGTGAGCAAACAAAAGAAAAATCTAAATCAAATCAATATTTCGTGTTACTACCCTTTGCTTTTAAACCAGCATCAATTCTTACAGGTACACTTGCACAAAGTCAGGGATTTTCTAGGATTATAGTCAGCTGTACAATCAACCAATTATACCAAACAGGTGCTAATGATCATCAATTTCACATGTAGGTTGAAACACAGTCATTAACTAAGACAGAAACAGCTGTGTAGGAGGTTTAAAACTGGGTGAGGAACAGCCAAACTCTGCTACCAAGGTGAGGTTGTGGAAGACAGTTTCATGTCACAGGTCAGACACCATGGCAAGACTGAGCACAGCAACAAGACACAAGGTAGTTATACTGCATCAGCAAGGTCTCTGCCAGACCAAGATTTCAAAGCAGACTGGGGTTTCAAGATGCGCTGTTCAAGCTCTTTTGAAGAAGCACAAAGAAACGGGCAACGTTGAGGATCGTAGAAGCAGTGGTCAGCCAAGGAAACTTAGTGCAGCAGATGAAAAACACATCAAGCTTATTTCCCTTTTAAATCGGTCGACGTCCAGCAGTGCCATCAGCTCAGAACTGGCAGAAACCTCACGATCACGATCACACGCATGGAAATACAGACAGATTGTGTCTGTATTGATTCAGTGAGAAGGCATCATCTAACTTTTTATTACAGGACAAGCCGTCGAGAGGGACGGCTCGATCCATAGAGTGATCCTAGCAGTTTATCTGAATTTATAATGTGATCCAGCAATGAGCAGCCTTGCGATCGGTCCCGTATTTCCGTGAAAACCCTTTATAAAGCATAAAATACGTCTTCACACGCTGTGATTGATAAACTACGCGTGGATCACTTCCGGCTCAACTCAGAGTTATCATGCCGCGCGGGGAGGAGACAGCCGTTAGGAGAGGAGCAGATATGACGCAGACCTGTGTGTATTTCATACCTGAATCAATAACGTTGCATTCTGTCCGTTTTTCTGTGCACAGTAAGTATAAACTTATAAACGTCTCCACAGGCTGTCATATGTCCATATGCTGTGTAGTTCATATATTTCACTGATAAACACAGAGCTTTAGAGGGGCATCAGGCTTCATGATCAGAGTTTCATGGGATGCAAAGCCAGGGTTGACAGGTCCGCGGTTTTTACAGCTTAATTAGACTATTTTTACTAGAGGAATGACATTCTGCGTCGCGCTGGAGAGGCCTCCCGAGCGTCCCCCCTTTTCTACCGAGGAAAGAAGCTGTTTCTCTTCCCCGACTACACTGCATCGGTTTGTTTATGTTAGGTGTTTTGTTACGCTTGGTCACCAGTTTTCTTAGTTATACTTTGGTTATCGTTACACATCCACTTACAATATTGCAGAAACTCTTTTCATTTACCTAAAATATGTCCCACCATAGTTCTCCACAGCAGTCTGGGAGTGGACTCAAATTTGTTAGTTGGAACTGTAAAGGTATAAATCATCCTATTAAACGCAGTAAGGTCCTTCACCACCTCCAACAACTAGGTGCTGGCATTATCTTTCTTCAAGAGACTCATTTAAAATCCTCAAGTCAGCCTCTCCTACAAAGGAGATGGGTTAAGCAGGTATTTCAGTCCACTTATCAACATAAGTCTAGAGGTGTGGCAATATTGATTCATAAATCTGTTAATTTTCTGTCATCTAATGTTATCTCTGACCCTAATGGGAGATATATTCTAGTATCAGGGCAACTTTACAACACTCCAGTCGTTCTCGCTAATGTATACGGTCCTAACTGGGACAATGAGGCCTTCTTCCAATTAATGTTCTCTGAACTACCTAATTTGTCCACATTTTAACTCATTTTGGGAGGAGATTTTAACTGTTGTCTTTATACTGTATTAGATCGCTCATCACTTAGTGCTGCTATACCTTCAAAATCTTCTAAAATGATTCTCTCCTTTATGGAAGAGTTTTCACTTTCTGACCCTTGGCACTTTCTTAACCCATCAGGAAGGGCTTACTCTTTTTTTTCTAATGTGCATCACACCCTTACTCGCATTGATTATTTTCTTATCGATAACCATCTTCTTCCTACTATTCAGTCATGCTCCTATGAACCTATTTAAATATCCGATCATGCTCCGGTTTTCCTGGAGTTGCACATAAAGGATTGTGATAACTCACGCCCCCCCTGGCATCTTAACGTGCGCTTATTGTCTAATGAGGATTTTGTCAAATGTGTTTCCAATCAAATTGAATTTTTTCTTGCTGTTAACAGGGCCCCAGGGGTTTCGGCCTCTCTTCTTTGGGAAACTTTGAAGGCTTATATACGTGGTGAGATTATTTCATATAGTAGCTTTGAGGAAAAAAAGATCTGTCTCTCTGTGGGATTTATGGAACTTTATGGCTGTGCAATAAGTGGAGCTGATCTGAGCTCCAGCTTTTCGGTGAGTTAAATGTTAGTGTTATTGTAGTGAAATACTTTTAGCACTCGTAGCAGGTGTACTGTGCTTGCTTTAGCTGCTTGTTAGCCTGTGCAGTGTTTATCAAACATTTATTTAATCGTCGGCCAGTATATAGGAGTCAGGAGTTGTTGGCTTTTCCCTGGAGAAATAACAGCGGACTGCAGTGTTGAGCAGAGCGGTTATATTAAGTTTCCCTTTACGTGTCGGCTTGCCGCTCTCTCACAGGGCAAGCGAGCAGCGAGTCCGCTACTTCTTTAGTCTTATAACTAAACACCTGCAGTCAGTCACCGACAGACTATAAATAATGAATGAGCTAGTTTGACTTTGCCAGAAATCAACCAGCTCATTCATTATTTATACAGTCTGTGGCTAATAACCGCTAGCAACGCTGAGGAGCATATAGCCTAGCTTCATAGCCGTAGTTGGCTGATTCATGCGGCCCGCCCATAGAGCTCAGCCATAGGCTTCAGCTCGGTCGCGCTCCGCCTCTTTGCCTGCCTCTGGATTAGCCAGCTCTGGCATTTACAATGTGGCGACCCCCAGCGCGCGGCGCAATTTGGGCTTCAAAACTCTTCTTCAGAAACCAATGGGTGACATCACTGAGACTATGTCCATTATTTACACAGTCTATGCTCCTTTCCTGCTTCAGAAGGTCCAGCAGCACTCCCAGGGCCTCCCTGCTCAGCCGGAAATCAAGCTTTGTGTCCTCCCCATTAAAAAATCTCTCCAGCACAGGAAGGCTGGGGTTTATCCTGACGTACAGGGGTCACGGCTGGTTATAAAACAAAAAGTAGAAGAAAAAACGCAGAAGAACTTTTAATTTAACATGAGCTAGATATTTAAGCTAATATATATATGTGTATATTTTCATTTTTCTCTCTAGTCAGCATTTTTAAAGCTGTAAAATGAAATAACTTTTTTATGAAAGCAACATTAAGAAAAAGAATTAGCAGTCAAAGAAGTATAAGTACAAAGTTATTATATCACACTGTTAAAATACTCCACAGCAAATAAAAATTAAAACCATCCAATTAAAAATTACTTAAGCAAAAGTATTATCAGTCTTTAAATTAACTATGAAAGATATAAGTAGTCATGCAGGAAAATGATCTCCGTTTCAGTGTAAGTATTATGATGTTGGATTCATATTACTGCTGCATTTATGTGTAAGCTGCATTTTACTGCTGTAGATGTTTGAGGTTGTGCTGATTTCAATTCCTTTATTAACTGCAGGGTTGTTTAATCGACAGCTATGCATCATTTTCTAATTGTTTACCTTTAAGATGTAGTGGAGTGGAGGTGTAAAGTATCATAAAAGTACAGTAGTTGAGTAAATGTACTTATTAATACTTCACCTCTGGTTATTTTAAATATGAAATTATATTGTCAGTGTGACATGAAGTAAGCTATACACTAACTAGCTAATGTTAACATCAGTTATTGGCTGAAAGTACAGAACCTAACCAATTTATCTTACATGGCCATGATTTCCTCTCAGCCTGAGACACCTCCATCTCACTTCCAGTAACAAATCAAAAATAAAAATTAGAAGTAGGACTTGCTAGGCGATAGGAGCTGCGCAGCGTGACGCAAGGGTAAGGGCGGACACAGCTAGACACAACCAGGAAATGCTCTGTAGACCAGACCGTCTCATTTCAGTTTGTTTTTTAACGGTCTACCCAGCCTCCGAAGGCTGCAGCCCATGGATTGGGACACAGCCTCAGGATGTTTAGACAGTATATTTCATGGAGAACTGCACATGGAACTTCAGCAGTTGCCTTGGGTGGGATGTACACAAGTATTTTTATGATATGAATATTTATGATATTTTTATGGGATGGAGGAGTTTAAAATGGAAGACCAGCCTTGAAAAATGCTTGAGAGAGTGTTTAAATGTTTGTCCTGTGTGTGTATGAGTGTCAACTGAGCTCCAACTAAACTCAAGTAAACTCCTGCTGAACTCGGCTGTTGACATGGTGATGGTTAATTCATAATAGCTGTGTGACTCCTTGGCTGGGCAGTTGATTTTAACTAAGATATCAGGTGAAAACACCCTCTCAAACTCCTGCCATAGTGCCAAATCAAGCCATCACAAGACTCTGATGAAGCAGTCGTGCTAATTTTATGTCTCTACTGCTAAAAATGCAGCCAGGGCAGTGAAATACAAAAGGGCATCCATTTGGAGTTCTCTAGAAATGTTTAACATTAGAGCAGATGGGGCAGTTGGTCAAGTTTCTGTGACATTTAGGCATCTACTGGCAAAAGCGTACATTTTTCAGTTTTGATAACCCATTTAACAGAAGCAGCACAAAATTACCTACGTTTTGATGCTTTATTTATGTATGTGGAGTAAACATTGCGTGGGCTGTTGCAATTAGTTTGGAAGGCGTCCAAGTTATTTTTCAGCAGCCTCTCCCCTCTGAATTTGAAATCCTGCGCTCTGATCTTGAACATTTCACTGAAACTTTATGTGCTTTGAAAGGCGACTGTGAAAAAAGCATGAATGGTCTGAAAAATAATTTCTGACTATTCCACCATTCATTTGAGCTCATTGGGCAAAATGTCTGGGAGAATTGGGAATAACTCGGAAACGATGAATGGTATGAATGAGAAAAGTCATAGCACACCGATCCCGAATGCGCTGAATGTTTTGATGTTTGAATGGTTTGAATCAGTTGAAAGTGTGGAAAGAGAAGCGGTGGGAAAAAACGTGTCGGAATAATAATAAAAAGTATAATATTAAAGATCGGTGAAGGCATTCACACCAATAATCAAATATCTGGACAACACATTTTGTCTTTGACAGTGATATGAGCAGGATTACACCATCTCTGGTTCACAAATACAGTACCGTCTTTCTTCTTCTTCCAGTTCTGTAAGTGACACCATTATGTTTGAAATTGCCTTAAAATGATCAACTGTAGAAAAAGGAAAGGTTATTTAAGATTTGTGTATACATCTTTTTATACAATTTTAATAACAGATGAATTGATCATACATTTTCTCCCATCTATGCATATTTCTTTTTTCGGCTCTGTGAATGGAAACACTTTTCCTTTTATACCACCATAAGTCCACTATTGGAAAAACACTGATTGCCTGAACTCAATGGAACACTGGAAAATGTTGATCACTATAACATGTTGATCTGAGTACTGTATGATCGCCCTCATAACAGCGTTTCCACCCAATAAAGGCTTCAGAGGTTTCCTTCTAGATTGTTACAAATAGTTCCACTTGAAAGTCTCAGCAGAGCTTACATCATCAGACTGGTGCAGGCGTGAGGTTGGCATCATTGCTGGCTGCACTATTTTAGTCGTCCGCCCTGGCATGCCGGTCATGGACAACCTGATAATAACAGAAGAGCTAGTGTCTAGTTCCAGGTTGATTCTGAAGGGTCTGGAGAGACTTATAAGGTGGGCAAGGATATACTTCAAGTCTTCAAAATCAATATCTGTAGTGCTGAAAAAGGGTAGAGAAAATTTCTGATTCTCAATAGAGCAATAGAACAATATTTGGAAGACTGATCCATGTTGCAACAAGTTCTTCACCCAGGCTTGTTATGATGTCTTGCCTGGCCCATGGATGTTGAGTTGGGTCTTTGAAGGCAAGTCACTCTGTATGTGGCACTTGGAATCACAAAAGAGAGATTGAGGAGAGCCATTTGAACCTCCACCGACGCTGTCGAGAAAGCTTTGGTGAGAGAGGGCAGATCAGTGGGTTGCTGTTAGGGTGCAGGCTTGGGTCTGATAATCATCATGTCGCCTGGGCTAGGGTGTAAGTTGTTTGAAAGACCAAAACTAAATGAGGACACTGCCGAATTGACTCCCCTCAATCGTACAAACTATACAATGAACTTGTAGAGATGATATCTCTTTTTTAAAGGGGCTATATGTAAGATTTTACATGTATTCATCAATCAAATATCATTTTTTATTGCCAATGTGTGAAGGGATAGTAGAGGAACTGATAAATTCAGACCTTCCGCAACTTCCTCCGTTGCCTCTAACAGCCTGTGGGCTGATTTTTATGTAAAGCACTCGGGACGGTTTTTCTGCGAAACAAGAGGATGTGACGTATCTGCACGTTTGCGAGTACCTCTGCCAAGAGCTCATTCTTCACCACTACAGTCATTGTGCAACACGAGACAACGCAAGCTGTGAAATGAAGATGGATGCCAACAAACGACAGCACCCACAACAACACCAACACAAACTACACACAAGAATAAAAAACAAAAATAAGTTTTATCTGAAGCCCGTCTGACCAAACAGGAATGTGATCAACTTCAGGGGGAAAACTGGAGTCAACATTGGTAGGGCATGTGAATCATGGAGACCTTCATTGCTTTTGGGGATCAAAACAGACCGACATTTTGTTGTCATAGAAACAAAACATGCAGCGTTCTCTCACCGGGTGCAGCGTTTTTTCTCTCACAGCACAAGTGCCTCATCCCAGCTATCTCCAGCTACCCTGCCCTGCCTGGCTAATGTTCGCTAATGCCTGTGATGATTTGCTGGCTCGCCGGCGTAATTTGCCGTTTGATTACGAAGCACAATGCCGGAGTCATCCAGTGTATTTATGTTAGAGCTAGTTGGCTAACCTTAGCATACTCGCTTACGTTAGGACTACCAAAATAATATCTGAGTGTGTAAGTCAGTTATCTAGCTTGACAAATAACTTCCCCAGCTAACACAACAAACGAGGTTGATTTTGTAAATTATGTAGCAGAACAAAGCAAATGTGTATAACTACCGATTGTTTTCTATTAGCCAATAACATTGCATTACCTGCCTAGGCTAAGGTTAGCCAGCCAGCTGTAAGCTGGCAACAAGTTACCGTTAGCTTGTCTGCTATCGCAGACCATTTGCCAGTTAGGTAACGTAGCAAAACACCGTCAAGTAGATAACATCAGCTCACTCACGCAGACTCCCGCGGCTGATCTGGCTGGTAATTAAGTAATGTGCCGTTACGAAGCACAATGCCAGATTCATGCAGTGTTATTATGTTAGAGCTAGTTAGCTAACCTTAGCATGCTCGTTAACGTTATGACAAACAAAATACTATCCGAGTGTGTATGTCAGTGTTGTCAGTCTAGCTTGACAAATAACTTGGCCAGCTAACATGATACTAACTGAGGTATGATGACAAACAGTGTTGATTTTGGACAACATGATACCGGTCAACGAACACTCGTCAGTGAAAAGTAAACAGAGCCGGTGAGTTCCGAGATTGAGCATGCTCAGTTTCGTGTGTCTTTGGCAAAAACCCCGGATGCTCGTTCATGCAAGTGTCCGCCCGAGCGGGTACAAGAAGGTTGACTGCAGTTCCCTCAACGGCAGACCATGTCGCTAGGAATGTGGATTTTCTGAAAGTTACGTAACGCACCTTTAAAGAAATTTTGGTTGAAAACGCATCAGAAACCTGTTGACCGTGGGGTGATGGTTTGGCTACAGTCCTCAAAGCACTGATTGCAGGTTCGACTCCTGGTCTGCTGATCATTTGGTGCATGTCATCCCCCACTCTCTCCTCCCAACATTTCCTGTCTCTCTTCAGCTGTCCTTTGATTAAAGGCAAAAGCCAAAAGAATAACCTTTAAAGAAACATGTTGACTGTAAGTGTCCTCTCATTTTTTCTCTACAGGTTTAGTGTCTCTACATCGTACGGAGGAGGAGACACTTTACTGGCTCAGTATGGGCCGGACCTTCCATAAAGTTTGCCTCAAAGACAAGATAATCACGGTTACTCGCTACTTGCCCAAGTAAGTACACCTGGCAACCTCTAGATTGTACCAATTTTGCATTTTTGCCAAGTTGAACTACACAAATGAATAGAATTTGCTCAACAGAACTAAACGTGTAAGGTGGACTTCAATTGTTCCATCCATTATGAAAAAAACAATACTTCTGAAAAATATACTAATATCAAGTGCCAATACACTTCACATGTATCCTATCTATGTTATGAAACGATTTATTCTTTTTGTAAAAAGCAAGTGAGCATATTCAAAGCATACAGTTTGAAGGCTGATCTCAAATACATAATTTTCTAATCAGAATGGGTCATTGCGTAGACAACAAATCTGCTGCTGCCTCAGAGCTGCTTAAAGCTCAAATTTTGAGTTCTGAGTCAGACAGTTTAGAGCATTGTTCTCCAATCACATCCTTTATTTCTTTATTCCCAGACAGTAGCCCACTTCTGACACTATCTAAAAATGCCAGAAAAATGTTGACATGGAAAATGAATAATGACATCTACCTAAAGGCGGGCTTTCTTTGGACTATGTATTCTAGGTACCTGTATGAATCAGCTCAGATACAGTACAGCTACAGCCTGTGTCCTCCTCATTCTGATGCTCAGTTTGTATCCTGCTGGGTTGAGTTTGGTCATGAAAGACTGGAGGAATACAAGTGGAACTACCTGGACCAGTACATCTGCTCTGCTGGCTCTGAGGACTTCAGGTACAACAGCATTTTCAAACACACAGGCATGCCTTGCATGCTTTCATCCGTTGGTGATTTCAGAAATTTCAGTAAATATGTATTAATGTTGTGTTTTTTGTGAAATCAATGTAATCAGTTTTGAAGAGTTTGCACATAATTGCAAATAACTGTTATAATTAGATTTTTATCCTATTTTGTTAAATGTAACCGATACTATGAAATACAGCACTGTGCTTTTCTCCTGAGTATTTGTTTTTGTTTTTCGACAATATACAAACCGACAATACAAAAAATAAATTAGGAGTACACACCCTTGTTACACAGGCCCCTCAACAGTACTGGATAGTGAAAAACTAGAAATGAATAATATCAACAGCAAAAAGTGATATTTTAAGTGTAAAGGGTCTGATTTCAAAACCACTTGCATTTAAGTCTCCCCCGGATAGCCTCGGCTAGGAGTTCATTAGTGAGTGCAAAGAGGGCAGTACTGAGTGGGCATCCCCGCCTGTTGCCCCTAAAAATGGGAAAACAATCTGAAGTAATCCCAATAGCTGCGGTCCGAGCTTTAGGGGAAATTGTATTAAATCGACAAATTGACCATCAAAACCAAATTTCTCCAGAACTCTAAAGAGATACGACCATTCTAGCTGGTCAAAGGCCTTTTCAGCATTAAGGGCGACTGCAACATTGGATATATTATTTTTCTGAGCAAAATGGATAACATAAAAAAAAAACGTCTTACGTTATTAGATTCTCCAACCTCTTGGATATCATCTTGGTTACCAGTTTATAGTCAGTATTCAGCAAGGAAATTTCCCTATAAGAGGCACACTTTACTGGGTCCGTCCCTTGTCTTGTGGGAGAAAGATTCTGGAAAATGTTTTTCTTCTCTAGCTAAACACCTAGCTTAAACTCCTTAAAAAACTCTGGGGGGAAACCATCCTCACCAGGAGACTTATTTGAATAGCTTTGGTTAATTCAGATATAAACAATGGATTACTCATGCATTCTCTGTCCTCATCAGATAAATAAGGAAGATTTAGTGGGGAAAGAAAAGAATATATTGCTGACATTGGTCTGTTTGACTGTGCAGTATATAAGTCTCTATAATAATTCTTCAAATCAATCAATCAATCAATCAAATGTTATTTGTATAGCACCAAATCCTAACAAGAGTTATCTTGAGGCACTTTACAAAAAGAGCAGGTCTAGACCGACTCTTTGTTATGTTATTTAAAGAGAGGCCCAACATGACTCACCATGAGTAGCACTTAGCAACATTTGGCACATTGGCAGAAAAACTTCCTTTTAATAGGCAGAAACCTCGAGCAGAACCAGACTCATCTCCTTATCAAAGAGGAAGGTTTTAAGTCTACCCTTAAAAAAAGAGAGGTTGTCTGCTTGTGCCAGGGGTTACTTCAGTTCCATTAACTGCCATCTTACTTTCTTCTGTTTTTAAAGGACAAATTCACCCCTGTCGCCACTGTCAGTCAAAGCTGGTGTTCTCTGCAATCAATAGAAGCAATAATATTTAAAATTGTTTTTAGCTGTGGGGAAAGTTGTACAAACAGCTCGTGGTTTTCACCCATTCTACATTCCTACAACACCCATCGTGCATTGCGCCTTTCTCTTTGAAAGGAACGGCCCAGCGAGGGCGTGGTTACATAGGGAAGTAGATATGCGCGAGAATTCTGCCTGTTTGTTATGTTTGTTCTATCGACCAGAACAGTTGGTAAACATAGGGGATAATTCACTCGTCTCAAGGTCCGATTCAAAAAAGCACATTGCCCTATTGATATTGAAGCGCAAACTCGCCCATAATGTTTCGCAGATCTGTGCAGTTTGCTCTTGTTTTGTGTCTCATTGTGGGGAGAAGCTGTCTGTACCTCCACTCTCTGCTGTGCGGTGCTGCGCTCTCAGCTGCGCGCGCACTGACGGACCTCAACTGCATGCACAGATCGATGAGGAGACTGGAGAGGAGGGGGCAGATCTTTGAACAGCTTACTGTAAAGTCCAGATTCGACAGGTGTTTACTAGTATTACTCTCTGTAACGCAGCTTTATGTTTTTAAAACGAGCACGCAACAGCAGCGTATATAGTCCATCCATATAATATCCCCTTCCTGCGTAAAGGCTCCGGACATGTGGACAAAGTGTGCCTGTGTGCCGAGGTTCAGGCTACATGTCGAAGTGTCCTTGGGCAACACACTGAACCCCATATTGCTCCATGTGGCATAGCCAACGATGAATATGATAACGTATGAATGTGATAACTGATTGACAGTTGGGCACTTTATGTTGCTGCCTCTGCCATCAGTGTATAATTGTGTGTGTGAATGGGTGAATGTGATGTGTAGTGTAAAAGCAGCTTTGAATGGTCGAAAAGTGCCGTATAGTATGTGTAGTATAAATACAGTCCATTTACCATTTTTGCCATGATGCATAGAAAAAGGGCCAAATTTGCCCCGAATGTTTGCATAACATGACTTCATTGAAATACGTGCAAACGGCTCCGGAGCACAGCACAGTTTGCTCTGCAGCGCACTTCGGGGTGCATTCAACCCTTTTACCTGTGCTTGGAGTGTGAGGCAGAGTCTTTTTATGTCATTTGCACAGGTTTAGCAGGCACAAAATATATATCTACAAACAAAACAAAAGCAAAGCATGATGGTGCTCGCCTGCGTTGTAACAGTGTGTAAGGAGAGCAAGAGGTAAAGAGACGCTGGAGTGAATTACTCCTAGTTTCCAGTCAAGGACATTGACTGCTGCAGGCGATCAAAGGGGGCGGGCTACGGATTGAGGAAGTGTAGTTTAGCAAGCTACCTGGTGTCTGCCAGATGACGCATTTTAGGTAGTCT
The DNA here is from genome assembly GCF_022749685.1 of Semicossyphus pulcher. NCBI lineage: Eukaryota > Metazoa > Chordata > Actinopteri > Labriformes > Labridae > Semicossyphus > Semicossyphus pulcher. The sequence goes on from NW_027211748.1 coordinate 714,238, forward strand.
GGCTGAGGTTTTCCAGAGAAGCGGATAACGTCCTCCAAAGGCACAGAACGAAATTGTATTTTTGTTGTACCATAATGGCATTAGCTCCCCATAATAGAATGATAGGACTGAGGTTGGAAATCAGCAAATTTGCCCTTTGACTGCTCTAGGCCTCATGATGTATTTCTGTGTTTGGCATATATTTAAGTTATTATATTACATTTTTTGTACACTAAAGTCCTATACTGTTCTTTCTGTCCAAATAGTTTGATAGACTCTCTGAAGTTCTGGCGGACTCGGTTCCTCCTGCTGCCAGCAGGAGGAGCTCGGAGGGTGGCAGATGGTGAGGGCCACTGGGATGTTTATGGGGATGGATCATGTACTGGGATGAGTGGCAGCGGGGACTGGATCCTGCTGGATGGCTTCATTCGCTTCTTGGAGGGTCTCAACCGCATTCGGCGTCGCCATCGTTCAGACAGGATTATCAGAGTGAGCCTCTCCTTGTTGGGATCATGCTTGTACATTAATACTCTATATGACAATTCCTTTCAATTCTTGTGTCCTAACAGTGAGCAGTTTAGATTTAATGTCACTGCTTTTTTTTATCTCAGGCTGTATATAGTTTAAAATTTTATGAACCTGACACTGTTATGTAAGTCAAATTTTATATTTCTTTTTTCTGCTTTTGGTACTATACTTCTTTCATGATATATATAACATGGGCCAAACATTTCTTTTACATTTGCTGTGTCACCAGCTGTTTCTACGATATTTTAAGGTGTTTTAGGTGATGCTGTCTTTGGAACTGTTTTTCACATAGCAGAAGGGCACACCATTGAAAGGACTTCAGGTTGCCAGTCCTATCCTTCCGTATCCTATCGAGTCTGGGGCACCCCCTCAAGGCAAAAAAGGAACCTCAGCTTTATCAGCCTTATTAGAGATGGAGCAGAACCAGAAGTGAGTGTCTCCTGGGACTGCAATGCCAAAATGTATGCATATAAGCCACAGATCCCACTGTTCATTGTATTCTTTCTGTTTTGTCTCAGGATGCTGGAGGAACAGCTGCCACAGACAAAACCCTCAACAATTGTCAGCGACCTCCCAAGTGTGGCCACAGCTCCCACATATGTAGACAGTCCCAGGAAGGTGAGCATCTATTCTGTGCGTGATCAAGAACTTGCTTCACTTCAGGCATTTACCTTGCAGAAAAATCGAATTGTATTGTGATAAACTTGGATAAGATCTTTTTTGTTGCTGGTGCTTGGTCTGGGGCTTTGCTTTTGTTACTCTCCTTCTGCATTTTTCTCCATGCGTAAGTTCTGTGCCTATTGCTAAGCTTTGGGTTTTTTTCCTGTGTTATGTTCTTCCTGTATGCTGACAGGATGCTGCCTTTATTTTGGATTTTATACGTAGCCCTCGCTCCTCCTACAACTATTACTCTCAGGTCAGTAACGAAATGCCTTTGCATCGCTGAAGCTGTGTTTTGTTGTGTGTGTGTGTGTGTGTGTGTGTGTGTGTGTGTGTGTGTGTGTGTGTGTGTGTGTGTGTGTGTGTGTGTGTGTGTGTGTGTGTGTGTGTGTGTGTGTGTGTGTGTGTGTCCACAAGTGCTGAAGTTCTTCTTTGCCACTGCATTTCTGCTTAACTGCATTAGCATGGTGTGAACAAACACTATGTTGGAATCACATTATTCACAATCACATGTTTGAGTGGCAGTGCCTTGTTGGATTTCAGTTTTCACTTTCATTAAACTTGTACCAGTACTGTTGTACTTTTGTAAAGGTCCAAGCCGCTGGCAGTTCCGCACAGCTGAAACATCAAGACACATTTAGTTACATTACTAGTTATGGTTACACAGTAGTGACTGCTATGGCCTCTGAGTGAAATTTAAATCCATTCACTATCCCTCTCTCCTACTTTTCTGTAGAAGTACAGAATCCATAGAAATGTGTGGATGGCATCTCCCAAAGTGGGGCCCACCAATCTCATTGAGCATTTTCTACAGAAACTAAACAGACAGCAACATAAAATAGCTGAACAATTAAACACTCTTGTATAAAACCTACCTAAGCGTTAAGGTGTCCTGTGGACATACCTACTTCACAAACTAATCTTAAAGCACTGACAGAATTGTAAACACTATAAAAAGCTGCAGTGAACTAGAAGTGTCTGGCAAAATCAGGGTCTGTCTTTGCAGAAAATATTATTGATTACATTTATTACTTGCTTTACTTTTTATATCCAATTACAAAACCCTTTGTAAATGTGTCTGATGTCTTATAATAAATAATAATAACCTTTATTCATTAGAGCACTTTTCTAAATCCAAGTTACAAAGTGCTTTACAGAGGCAACAAAAGAAAATAGACTGGTTATAAGATCATAATTAAAGGCAAATATTAGAAATAACAAAAAATTAAAAAAATATAAAATTCAGGTTATTTGTGTTGGTCTGAAGCAAAGGTTTACAGATATGGGAACTTCAATGACTAGTGATTGTTTTAGTTATGTTTCCTCTCGTTGATTACTCTGCTAATCAGGAAATGATTGGCTGCAGGAGCCGCATTTGTCAACAGAGCTGTCAATCATCCTTTTTACAGCATCAAATAACTAATTAACAATAAATTTGTCAGGAAACAGGAACATTTGGCCGTAAATCAGCATGAAAAGAACTAGAAGAGCTATAATGACAGAAACCATGTTACAGAAAAATGTATTTGCCGTGTATTTTGATTTTAAAGTTTGACTCATGTCCCATCTGATAACATGGAGGAGGCGGGCTTTATGACCTAAACTGCAGCCAGTCAGCAGGGGGCGTGTCCATCATTTTACACAGTCTGATATAGACACACAGGCTGTGTTTGAAATGCCGTACTATATACTACATACTATATACTATATACTGTATACTACATGCTATACTGCAGGGATCAACATAAGCACTGGCCCGGTGGCCCAACGGTATGTTTGTAACCCCCCGGGCCAGTAGATTAACTATTTAACTGGCCCCCTGTGCCAGTAGGATCCACAAGTAATCTCTATCCGATGTCCGCATCACGTTACACGCTACTCGCTGCATTTGCGACAGATCAGCTGTCATTCTAGAACACGCTAATTAATGTTAGCAAGCTACCGCGGACTAGTATAAACACACACGTTTTTCATACACACGCGAGGGAGATTTACTTCCCCCAACGCTGATGAGCCACTAAACACCCATAGCAGTGTTTCCCACACATTGAACAACAGGAACAGTCCGTCTGATATCACATAGTGAAGCTTTTAATGAGAGCACAGAGTAAACTGACCACTGTGCATGCAGAGTCTGTGTGTCAGTCACCTGCCTGTAAACTGTAAACATGCGGGATGATTGAGGCAGATGGGCAATTAAGTGAGGTGGCAATAAGTGTATGTATTCCCGTTATCAGCGGCACCTCGTCTCGGTGCACGTTAGCACTGTGGCTACATAAACAGACTGTCACAAAGCGGACGTGCCGCGGACTGCTTACCTTTAACGGCTACAGGAAGTAGGAGACGGTAAGATTGTGTTTCAAAAAGTTGCTCTCACGGGCTGATCACGCTTATAAACATACATTTGAACAGCGTCAGTAATGGCAGGTAACATACTAAATCTATTACTACTTAGTCATGCAGGTGTCAGAGTTGCTGAACCAAGAGGTAAAAGAAGCCTCTTTATACCCATATGATTATTTTGGTCTATTTCTATGAGTTTATAATAGTTCCAAAATTGAACACATATTCATTATAAGATCCCTTACAGAGAAACAAAATTTGACGTAAAAATAATACAGAAATAACTAATATAAAAATGTTATTTTATTTTAGGGCCAGTGGTTTTAATGGCACGGCCAGTGAATTTGTAAAGTTACTGGCCTGCAGTGCCAGTGGAAAATTGTGCTCATTGTCGACCCCTGTACTGCATACTGCGTTTGGCGGTAGTCTGTAGTATGGAGGAGCTTTTCAAATTAATTTTGCAGTATGCTACCCCGGGCGGAAGTAAACAATAACAGCCGCTTCTTTAGCTATAGCACCCCCTTCTGCTGGAATGCTGCTGCTGTCCGTCATTTCAACTGCCACTGTGACGTTCCAGCACTTTGCTTTGTGGGATACAGTAGGCGAGGTATACTGGTCCGATGCATACGGGAGATTTTTTGCGAATCAGTATGAGATCCGGGCATTTTTTGCATACTGCACATTTTGCTTTTGTTTGGCTACTACATACTACATTTTGGCCAAATCAGTACGTACTGCTAGTATAGTATGGCATTTCAAACACAGCAGCACACTCTACCACTTTATTAGGTACCTTCAACTGTCTGTATCGCAAATAGCTAATCAGCCTATCACATGGCAGCAACTAAATGCATTAAGGCATGTAGACATGGTCAAGATGATCTGCTGAAGTTTGTTTTTGCTCACATCATTAAAATGTACATTTTAAAAACTTAACAGTAATTTGGCTTCAGGCCTCCTGTACACTGGTTAAACCACAAGATACACTAAACAATTTTTCGTTATTCTTAGTTATATGTTTTTATCTGTAAATGGTAAATGGACTGTACTTATAGAGCGCTTTTCTAGTCTTTGCGACCACTCAAAGCTGCTTTTTCACTACATATCACATTCACCCATTCACACTCACATCCATGCACTGATGGCAGAGGCTGCTACGTAAAGTGCCCAACTGTCAATCAGTTATCACATTCATAGCGAGCAGGAGCAATTTGGGATTCAGTGTCTTGCCCAAGGACACTTCGACATGTAGCCTTAGGGAGCTGGTGGGGATTGAGCCTCCGACCTTCCGATTGAAGGAAGACCGACTCTACCACTGAGCTACAGCCGCCCCTTTGACTGCAGCACTGTTTCTGGAAAAAGATGATTTGTTTTCAAATGTAATTTTTTAAAGCTGTGAGCAACACAAACAATTCACTTTACCTCCATTGTATTAGAGGGGTGGAGAATCAGATAGCTCAACCATCGACAATTAACACCTCCTGGCATGGCTTGATACCTCTATATGCGAGTGTGAAAATGTGTTTGTTTCAGTTGTATGTCATTTGGGGAAACCCTTTAAAAAAATATGTAAGAAAATATGGAATCAACTTTTGAGTGAAGTACTTTTTATTGTGTAGTTAGCTGAAGCCAGCGAGGCTGCCGATAAAGGAGTCCTGTCATCAATACCAGCTGGAGCAGTAGCACCAACTGCAGGAGAGACTGCAGCCTGCAGCAGCACAACAGATACCTGGTAACCTTTTACCTAATTTAATGCAGGGATATTACTGACAGCAGTAACTATTCCATACTCTATCCCATAAAAATGATTCCAAAAGCATTATAGGTTAAGACTTTTACTGTCTAGTTATTAGTTACTAGTTTGTTTTTTTTTACTTTCTACTTTGAATTTTCAAGTCAATATGCTGAAACTTAAAACTTGCTTTGTCCCATTATGATTTTGATGTGACTTAATGTTTGCGCAAGATTATATTTGTGGACAACAGTGAGAATAACTTGATAATACGTTTATGATAATCTGTCTTAAAATCAACCTGTGGCTCTTTCCACAGTGGACAGTCTGCAGCGGCATTGCTTTCCCTGTCCTCATCCTCAACGCTCCTGGAGATACTGGAAGCCATCAAACATCCTACGTAAAATTTTATTTTGGGTGTTTTCGGCTTGATAGTTGTGACAGTCAGTTGCAATGGCTCAGAAAAAATCAACACGTCATCTCAGATCTTCTTGCTTGTGCATTAATTATTCTTCACTGATTAGACACGTGTAAAGAAAACTTCAGTAGTCAGTAAAGTGTCTGAATTTTCCTTTGTTATGAAGTTTTTGTCTAGAGGCAGTTTTCTGTTGGTATTTTGACTTTACTTACTGTAACAGGACAGGTGTACAGTTGCTTCCAGAACAGAAGGGCCTACCAATCAACTGCTTTATAAGTGCAGAGGTTGTTCATTGGCTTGTCAACAATGTGGAGGGCGTGGCCACTCATGGGATGGCTGTGGATATCATGCAGGTAGGAGTTGTGTGTTCCAATTTTCCTTTAACTTGACGAGCAATGGCATCAAAGAGAGAACCTTTAATATAAGTTAAAATGTAATTCCTGTTTATTAACAACTCAGTTCTTATATTTACAAACAATAACATTTTATTGACTAACTACTGAAATTTCAGAATGTGGCAACATCAAGTAGCGCAATAGATCAATAAGCATTAGAGTTCAGATGATTAGAAAGTTTTAAAACATTTCACCAGGTCAGCCAAACATGTTTGGTAGAGAAAAAAAGCAAAACTATAAAATTACACATCTTTCCTGAAGTCCCATTGAGACTGTGAAGTTTTCAAGCAACAATTGGGGACTTTATACACTTGTATATGTATGTTTGTATGCAGATGGAGTACACATAATATAATGTTGACTGGTCAGCAGGCTTTTTGACCATATACGTATTCACAGTGGTCACTAGTCTTTATGACATGTATAGTGGTATGACCCATTTTCTTTCTGTTCTATTTGTTTAGTTGTTCAATGTTTCTGCTTGGTTTGTGTAGAAAATGCTGGATGAAGGTTTGGTGGCCCACGCCTCTGGTGATGCGATGCGCACCTTTGTTTATGGATTCTACTTCTACAGGATAGTAGGAGAGAAAGATGGTAAATGGATATAAGTGCACTCAGAGACCATAAAATGTTCACACTTTCTCTGTATTAATGGAGTTTTGAACATGCTCATACACTGGCTTGTATTTATTTATATACATTTGATGAATGTCAGGTAATACGATAAATATGTTTATACTTGTCAACATTCATGGCTATCTTGTCTTCTGCAGGCCAATCATCCCCACTACCCCCCACAACGTCTGGTGGCTGGTCTGCTGCATCCCTCGAGGACTTTGCCCTGTTCCAGAGGAAGTGGTTCGAAGTGGCCTTTGTACTGGAGGAGCCTCGACCCTGCAACCTCCCAGCCTTTCTCTTGCCCTGGTTGCCCAGTCGGCCAGCCTCCTACGCAAGTAGGCACAGCTCCTTTAGCCGCAGCTTTGGAGGACGCAGCCAGGCTGCTGCACTGCTAGGTAAACCCAGCCCATCCCACACAGCAGAGGAGCTTCAATCTCCCTTTTCAACTATTCCAATGTCACACTGGGCAGAGAGGGTGCATGTGTTTCAAGGCTCTTTGTCAGGCAGTGTCACCATTAGACCAGTGATTTCCAAACTGGATGCTTCAGGGGTTTTAATGGTCCTGTGTGTAACATCAGGGATCTTTTGAGTTATCTGCAGAGATGGAATACAATTTTCAGATTAGTAAAAAAGGGAGGGGCGTTTTGTTTACAGTGTCCACCATGTTGCACCACAATGTTTCGAAGATGTCCAGAAAAGAAAAGTCAAACATGGCTCTGGAAGGTACAAAGTCTTTCATGTTTTTCACAACTTTAGCAGCTGCTTTGTGTTCTACATGTTTGAGAGGGAGGGGAGCATTTGTCTCTTGGATGCAATTTGCAAACTCATTGCTTGATGCCACCAGCTCGTACATACTAATCGGATGGCTGGATGGATGGCTGGATGGATGGCTGGATGGATGGATGGCTGGATGGATGGATGGATGGAAGGCTGGATGGATGGATGGCAGGCAAACTGGGAAATTGTGATGTTACAGCAGCAAGTTATCAAAGCCAGAGACGGCTAATCTAGAGACGGGCAAAGAGGCGGAGCGCGACTGAGCTACAGCCTATGGCTGAGCTCTATGGGCGGGCCGCATGAATCAGCCAGCTACGGCTATGAAGCTAGGCTATATGCTCCTCAGCGTAGCTAACAGTTATTATCCATAGACTGTATAAATCATGAATGAGCTGGTTTGACTTTCCCAGGAGGAGATTCTGTCGGTGACTGACTGCAGGTGTTTAGTTATCAGACTAAAGAAGTAGCGGACTCGCTGCTCGCTCGCCCGGTGAGAGAGCGGCGAGCCGACATGTAACGGGAAACATAAAAGAAATATTGAGAAATATTGACTGGTTGAGGATTGTACAGGAGGATGATCCAGATCAGGCTTTGGAAGTTTTTACAAACTTGTAATGCCAATTATTGTTAAACATGCTCCTGGGAGATGGCAAACTGTCAGAAATGTTACCGCTCCATGGCTGAACCATGAACTTAAAAAATATATGATGCAAAGAAACAGAGCCAAGGCAGAGGCAATTTAATCATGTGATGTGTTACATTGGAATATATATTATGTAACAAAACTGAACAAGTGAAAAAAAGGACTTACTATCAAAATAAGATTAAAGATGTTAAATAAGACAGTAGAAAAATATGGACTACATTTAATAAGTCAATGAAAAGAAGAACTTAATCGACATCATATTTTTGGAAGAAGATGGACTTTTTCTTACCATACCAATTGATATTGCTAACTACGTAAATCATTATTTTAGCAATAAAATTCAAAAACTGTGAGATGGTATGGATATGAAGATGACCTTTCTAGTAGATTATTAAAAGATAGAATAATGAGTCATAAATCATGTACATTTAAACTTGAAAAGGTTAGTACAGGTACAGTAGAAAACTTGTTGAGAGCAAGTAAGGAAAAACCTTCAGGTATCCACAATCTCGATGTGAAACTACTGAAACTGGTGGCTGATTTGATTGCTCTGCCTGTTTGTCACATAATTAATTTAAGTTTGGAAAAAGGTGTTGGAAAATAGCTCAAATTGTACCACTAGTAAAAAACTGTGAAGAATCACTCTCAGGTAAAAATAGTCGACCTATAACCTATAACTCACCTTGAGTAAAATTATGGGGACAATAGTCTACGAGCAAATGTATTTTTTCTAAAATTGGCTTAAATACGGTGTAACAGCATGCATATAAAAAGGGGCACTCTACAACTACAGCACTGACTCAGACAACTGATGACTGGATAAAAGAAATTGATGCAAAAAAACTAATTGCTACAGTACTGTTGGACTTGAGCGCAGCGTCTGATATACTTGATCATAAGTTATTATTAGTTAAGTTGTTATGGATTTGAAATACCTGCTATTGCATGGATTAGAAGTTCTCTAACCAACAGGGAATATACTGTACATTTTAATGGTAGTTTTTCTGATTTAAGAGCAATGAGTTGTGGAGTGCCACAAGGAAGTTTAAACAACTTTCTCTGACTGTGCCATGGGACTTATCTATAGTGATTGAGGCACTATCACGCCCACCTTTTGAGCCATTGCAGCAGGTGGGGCTGAAGATACTTTCCTTAAAAAAAGGCATTATTACTCATGCAGGCCTCAGCCAAACACGCGAGTGACATCCATGCATTGTCAGTAAGTCCTTAACGCATGCAGTTTTCAGTGGGGGATTCTAAGGTTTTATTGAAACCCAATCCTTTTTGCCAAAAATATTGACTCACGCATTGCCATACCGCCCTATTAAGCTGTTGGGTTTTTATCCTCCTCCTTTCTCCATGCAGGAGCACAAGCGGCTTAATGCGCTTTGCCCGGTGAGAGCATTGCCCATGTATGTGGGGGCTTGCGCGTAGTGCAGAGCTCTTCATGGTGAATTCATACAAGTTCTGATAATGACCCCAGCTTTTCAAGTGCTGATACGTGTGAGCTAGTGTCACCTCCGGCATTAGCTTCAACGCCATCTCCTGTGCTAGCCTCGCTGGTCTGTTAACCATGCTTCCCTGAAGCGTTGGAAACTATTTTCTTTTTCCGTCTGGCATGTTGCCCGACAGCCTCAAAAAGTAATTATTAAGGCTCATTTTAGACTATAAAGTCCCCAAAAGTATTATGTTTTGTAGAGTAAAATGTGTAAATCAGCGATTAAGTTGCTGGACAATAGCTAATTGTTGTGCAAGGGCCTTAATGAGAATCTTAAAGTCACAGCCTTGCAGACTTGGTGGTCATTCCGCCTCTGTGCCGGCATCGAAGGTAGTAACAGAGGCGAAACTGTGTAAACTGCAGAGCTGGCAGGGCGGAACAGCGCTTTGTATGGGTATTTGAAGCATGCGCTGTTTGATTACACCTTGCTCACTTTTTGTTTCTGCAACACCGGAACGCATGGTCTAATGTAGAATGACAAAGGTGGCATGATGATGGAGCTTCATTACGGCGCTGAGGCGGAACTGCAGGGTAGGCTACAGCCTCAGAACTCTGCTCTTACTCTTTCTTCCTGTCTGTCTCTCCATCTTCTTCCCTCCATCTGTCCTCCAGCTTCTACAGTCCCAGAGCAGAAGACTGTCACTCTGGATGTGGATGTAAACAACCGCAGTGACCGAACCGAATGGTGCAGCTGTTACTACCACGGAAACTTCTCCCTCAATGCTGCCTTCGAGATAAAGCTGCACTGGATGGCTGTCACTGCTGCAGTGCTATTTGAGATGGTAATTAATGAATTAATACCGAGCACAATAAAAAGATCACTTGACATTTGAAAATATAAAATCTAAGATCAGTTACACACTTTCCTCGTCAGAACCTGGCACCTACGTCATTGACAATGAAATATACTGTATGACAGTTCAGTCAGACATTTGGGCGTTTCAGGGGAAGCAGCTTATGATGAATGAAGACTGAAGCTGAGACGCTGAGCAGGCTAGAGAGGTCTGAAATTTGTAGTCTTCAGACTTAACCAGTGTTCCCCCGAAAAAAGACATTCCTAGGGTGGGCATCACAAGTATATTAATTAATGTTGTATTTATTGGTGAATCAATCCCCTCTTTGTATTACTTTTTATTTTTGTCTTGACCAATTAACTACTAGTCCTTGCTCCACCTGTTGCGTACCTCTTCGTTCTGCTGTTGGGAAAAGAGTTTACTGACAATCAAACATGCTGTGTAGAGAAACACACACACACACCGTATCAAACAGTGTGTTATTTAAGTATTCAGCTGTATTCAGCCGATGTGGAGTGACCAGAAGTCCCTTGGAGGAGCGCTTATAGCGTGACAACAACAGAATATTTGGTTTTAAAGAAGGAGCAGAAGAAAGCATGACTTCAAAGGTAACTTTCGTGGAAGATTTGTTAATAAAAAGCTTAGAGCTCCTAGCCACCAGAAGCCACCATGTTGACAGAGTGCACCCCCGGCCTAAGCCCTGCCAAGATCACTTGCTAGGTGAAGGAGGAAGTGTTAAAAACAGCCTGGTAGAAAAAAGGATTGGACTTCCAAGGAAAAAGGATACACTTGGTCTATGGCAATACACCTGAGCTGCTGAGGAAGCCAAGGGAATATGCAGAAGCAAAGGTGTAAAAGTGGCTCTTCTTCAGAAGACACATCTAACAAAATTGGAACATGAAAAACTTAAAATATGAGATTAGATCAGGCCTCTAAGAGAAGAGTAAAAACTTTGATTTTAACAGACTGAACTTTGCGTCTACATATGAAAAGAAAGATACAGATGGGAGATTTGTACTGATCTGGGGTTCCCTGCCTTGATTAACATTTATGCTCCTCCGGGAATTAAATGGAAATTCTTAAAACAAATTTTCGATTTATTAATATTGGAGGCCCAGGGTATTCTTGTCAGGGGGACTTCAATGTTAGTCTTCACCCAACCATGGAAAACTCAAAATCCTACCACTTAGGAGGGAAGAAAACTACAAAAAAAACATTTATTTGATGATGCAGGAGCTAGGATTCTCAGTCATATGGAGGAGTCAGAACCCTACAAAGAGGGACTATACCTTTTCTCACACACACTCTGTTTATTCTAGGCTGGACTACTTTTTTATGTTCTAAAGATAATTATACATGGTGACAACTTGCAATATTGGGACTATGGGCTTGTCAGATCACACTCCAGTTTCTATGGGCTTAATATTAAATTCTGAAAAGAAGAACACTATCAGGAAATTAAACATAGGGATCTTAAATCAAATAAGGCAGCAAATAAGGGTGGATATTAAAGATTATCCTCAAGACAATGATAATGAGGAACGCCCAATCTCTGGGATGCATGCAAAATTGCTCTAAGAGGGAAAATAATAGGATACAGCTCCAATTTTAATAAGCAAAGAAAAGCTGTGATCTGTTTGATACCAAGGAAGGGAAAGGATAAACTCGACTGTGGAAGTTATCACCCTACAAGTGTACTGAACCAAGATTATGAGATCTCTGCCCACATTTTGGCAAAAAGACATTTTTTAAAAATACTCACCACATTATACGTCTAGATCAGACAGACTTTACTTATCAAAGGCAGACACAGGATATTAGCCAAACACTATATATTTTGTTGAAAATAAACTCCAGGCAGTATTGTTGAGTCTTGATACAGAAAAGCATTTGACCTGGTTATTCTGGAGTTTCTCAGATTATTTCAATATTATGGTTTTTACCAGACCTTTATTCACACTATTCAAGTTCCATATGTCAGCCCAAGTGCAAGAATAAAAGTAAATGGTGCCATATCAAACTCATTTTTTTTCGAAAGAGGGACCAGACAGGGCTGTCTGACATGCCCTCTTTTGTTTGCTATGTTTATCAAAGCTCTAAGTCAGGGGATCAATCAGGACAATAATATTAAATGTATAAATATGCTTGGGCAAGAACATAAAATGTCTCTTTTTTTGCGGGTGATATTTTAATTTACTTATCAAACCCAGATAGTACAATTTTGAAATGATTGTCATTCTTGGCTTTCTTCAGTTCTGTAATTATAGTTTGGTCTCGGGTATTATAGTGAACATCCCAAAGACCCAACTACTCAGTTTCAATTACAGGCCTAACCAAATCATATGCTCTTACATTAAACAAAATTGGGATCTGAAACACATAAGATATTAAGGAGTAAACTTTCCAAAAGATTTAACAAATTCTTTAAGTGAGCCTGTTAAAATGAAAATCTTGCCGCAAATATTATATTTGTTTCAGACTCCTTCAATTGAAATAATCGATAAACAATTCAACGAATGGGATAGATAAATATCACAATGCAACTGGCAAGGGAAAAAAACAAGGATAAGATTTTTCTCTCCTATTGCCGAAGAACAAAGGAGGACTTGCACTCCCTAGTCTACTTACCTACTTAATCCTCTTTGTTCCCTGTGGAACATAAGGTTGCGACTATCTGCTTCATCTGGTCCTATTCTCAGCAGCATGTTGTGCCTCGCCACAAGTTAGGTTTGCTGTTTTCAGATCCGAGATCACATTTCTCTGCCAGGTTGTTTTTGGCCTCCCTTGTTTCCTCTTCCGAGATGGAGTCCATCTTAAGGCTACTTTAGGAATGCAGTCCTGGTCCATTCTGAACATATGTCCATGCCATCGGAGGTGGTGATGTTTGATTTCCAGCACCACGTTGCGACAGTTTGTGTTTTTGTACAGGTCCTCTTTGGAGATCTTTTCTGGACAAAAGATGCAACATCTTTGAGGAACGCATCGACCCTTTTCATGTCACTCTCAACCACTCACTTGTCTAAGGGAATATTACATATCTGCCCAATTGAGAACCTTGTTTTAGTGGTAAAAGTCTGATTATCAAGAGATGAAAAAAAATGAAGAAAACCTGTCTGGGACAGTTCCTATTCAGGCATATTTAGGGGACAAAAGACATGTTAAAAACCTTATGTAATAAGGTAATAAGTGGATTGATTGTTCTCTGAAAACATGGTTAAATATTATCACTACAAATGGCTTGTCTGGGGAGATAAAGACATTAAGATGATGCTCTTATGACCTGACTTTACCCTCAACAAACTTGATGCGAGCTATAAGAGATGGCCAGGCAGGGCCTCTCTTCTTACTGTACTTTCTTTAACTAGGGCATGTTATGTAATTTTCAAACACAGACTATAGTGTTTGAATAAAAGTGACTTTTTATTTTTATTTCTTCAAATACCTGTTTTCAGAAAGATGTCACCCACCGTGGCACACGTATTTGCTCCGTGCTCCCAACACAGTACACACCCACAACACAGTCTCTTCACAGACAGGAGTCTGAAATCCAGGACAACAAGACTGACAAACAGCTTCTATTCACAGGCCATCAGACAGCTGAATAGCAGCATCAAGCACTGCCCCCTCTCCCTCCCATTCAATCATCCTCACTTTAACAGCGTAATTGAACACTTGTTGGACTGTGAAATTTACACTACTGTGCAATATTTTCATTACTATGCAAATTTACTGTGCAATATTACAGTTCATGTTTCCTTGTATTTGCAATATTTGCACGGATCATAGTGCACTTTTAACATATATTTTTAACTCATATTTCTATTTAAATTCTTTGTTTTTACTGTAGTGTGAAGGGAGATTGAAGTAAGTATTTCATTGTATGGTGTAACCGCTGTATTTTTACAGTGAATACGACAGTAAACGTCTTGAATCTTCTTGAATCTTGAAATACACCACTACATAAATAGTTCAATTCAAAAGGTGTTTGAAAGTTTATGCGTGCAGGGCCGAATCTGGGCTTAAAATAATTTCAAGGTTTTATAGAGGACTTCAAGGGATGAAAATAGAAAGTACCACCTATATATAAGAAACATGGGAACAGGAAACTAATAATAGGAAAATATTGCAAATTTTATTGGAAAGGAAGGGTTTGGGTCTGCCTGTAAACCCTTCATGTGCTAGTATGTCTCACCAATTGTTTACATTGTGAACATATGTAAGAATTTTGAAATTTGGGGAATGGAGTGAGTAAGTCAAATTGTGAACCTCAAAAAGTCACAGGAAGGAAGAGATCTACAGAAAAATTAAATAAAAGTGAATTGCTATTTTTTGACCAGTTATTCTCTGTCAGCTTCAAGGCTGGAGCAGAAAAGCCGCCTCCTGCAGCTTCCTGTTGGTCCCTGTGCTGGAGGTCCCCTTCGCATTGACTTCTTACCTGTACGGAGATCCACTGAGAGCCCAGCTTTTCATCCCTCTGAACATCCACTGTCTTCTAAAGAATGGCAGTGACAATCTGTTTGAAGGTATAGAGGCAAACTGAATAAATGCTGCCCTTATGTGTACAACTCATTCACCAAACATCTTTGTTTAATTTAATCAAACAGGTTTTGAACCTGAGACGTACTGGGACAGGATGCAGCTCTTTCAGGAGGCCATACTGTACCGGTTGGTGGTGTTTTGAGTGTTTCCTAACTTACAGTTATCCAAGACAAGATGTAACATTTTGAGCACAGAAAATTTTGAAAGCACTTAAATACTGTATATTAAAGAAAATATTAGCTCTGAAAGAGTTATTCAGATTGAGCAAACAAAAATCTAATTTTTTCTCAATTTGTTTTTTGCCATTTATGCTGCATATGAAGATGCTGTTATCCACTTAATTGCACCATTATAGCCAAGCAGAAACCGGAGTAGGTAATTTCCATAGACTGTATAAAAATGTGCCGTAGCCACCGCTGCATCACCACTTGGTTTCTCTACTGTGTAAATGAGACCTCGAGTTCAGGATATGGCCTTTGGTTTTCTGAAGCCAGTAGTAACTATATTTAGATGAGAGGGTGGTGCTTCAGAGGAGTGAGGGGTTGGCAAACGCAAAAAAAGCTTATTAAAAGGTGCTTTTTGACCAAAAGTACCAGGAACTTGTAGTTCCAGGAACTCTTCAAAGAACTAAATGGTTCCTGTAGCCCATTGTTGTCTGCATTTTCCACAGCTGCCTCAGGTCCCAGAAAGATTATGCAAATCAGGCTAATGAAGAAACAGTAAAAGTAACTGCACTACAACACCAGTCCAGTGGGGGGGGGGGGGGGGGGGGGGGGTTATGTTGAAGGAAAATAGACTTAAAAGTCCCAAATAATAAGAAATATGATATGATATGTTAATTGTTTATATGGACATGAAAACACACTGCATTAATCTGGTATAATTTCCTGTATTTTTTAATTTTGCAATAAATATCGCAGTACCAACAAAAAGATATAGCTATTTATGTTTTTTTCAAATATCGTGCAGCCTTCACAAACAATCAGCACTGCAGGTTCCTAGTTCCTGGGGGAAGTTCCTGCTGTCGAAAAGCACATGAAGTTAAACAGTGTACATCCATGGCCGATTCATTAGCTGGATACGAAGCTAACTTAACATTGTGTTTGCCACAAAGTTCTTTTTTTGGTACTGACTGTTTATTTATTCAACAAAAGAAGTAGCAAAGTTGCTTACTCACTGGGTGAGCAAGCGGCAGGTGAACAAAACATACTGGGAATCTTAAAATCTTCTCATCACCACGGTCCGTTGTAATCTCTCTGGGGATATGCACTAGCGGACAAATAAATAAATGCATGATCTGAACAGGGGAACTGCTAGGTATGGCCAGCGTAGTATTCCTGCTACCTAGTGCAAAAATGTCACCTCTCTCTCTTCCCCACATTTCCTGTCATATAAACGTTCCTATCAATAAAGGCAAAGGCCTGTGTACCTTCATGAAATTTGGTTTGCAATGATTTTTGTAGTGTATTAGCATGCAATCTAGCAACAGTTATATTCATAGGTAGGTGCTGGATACTCCTTAGTTACCCGGGCTGTTAGTTTTCTAAGCTAATGATTCCCAAAAACACAACCATTCTGTAACTAGTTACATTAATAAATTACTCAACTTTGAGTCCACTGCCTCTTTTACACAGTCTGTAGAAGGCAGACTTGTTGTGACGTTAGTCTGCCTTCCTGTTCTGTATAAAAAGTACAAATGCTTTCTACCTTGATTTGTTTACGCCTCTTAAATGGTGTGCAAACTAATCAATATAGGCATACACCAGTGGTAACTTTACAGACCCACACACTGTTAAATGTATGTACTGTCATAAAAAAACAGCCTTTTTCATAACTGATGAATCTCTGTATAAAAAGTCTTCATGCATTTTTATCGCAGTAGCTTCTATAGACAAATCAGGTGACCAATTTGTGTGTTCCGCCATCTTGTGTGGCCACCATTACTGCGGTGACAACCCAGTGTCCGCTGCTTACTGTGACAGCAGCATAGTTAGTAAAAGATGTCAGACAGCTGCCTCCAGTTACTGATGAAGGTACCTTTATCAGGCGATCTTTACATATTAGACACTTGTTACAACAATAGTCTAGTAGGAGAAATAGAGAAAAAACTTAAGTTCACAGCTGCATTTTATCATCACACTAGTTATATTGGCAAAGACATTTTTTAAAGATATTCATGAAGCACATTTTCTATTTATTAGTTAATGTAACTGGTTTTAAATGATTACTTGCAGCTCTTACCTGGTTATGCTAACTTGCTAGTTGAGGAATGTATGAGATCCTGGCAATGAACAACAAAGTGGCATCTACAGGTCACCCAGAGAGGGCCAAAATCACTGTAATAATGATAATAATAATAATTTAATAGTTAAAGTATTCTCGATCCTCAAATCTATGTTAAGTGTCCGGTCTCATATGGGGGACTCTTCATCCTTGGAAAAAATAGTGCATAATACACAAGCCTTAATGTCATGAAGTTTGTCACAACTGTTAGTGCAGCTGATTAACTCCACAGGTTCTTCCAAATGTACTTCACACCATTGTCAAAAGTTACATAGAGAGTAACAGTGAAAGTAGAAATTTGTTCAACTTGTCAGTAATTCCCTGGATATATGTATAATGTATAATGGGGATAAGTGTGGTCTCTTACAATAATATTTAGAAAACTAGGTAACATCTGCTAACACATCCCATGTACCAGATATAGGTTGGTTCATACTTACTGGTAATTAGTTTTTGTAATCTTATTTAAATATAAGTGTAAATGTCATAAAGCTTATCTTTCAACTCAACAAGGAACTCAAAGGTTATATTGCCTTGGCTGTGTGGCTGAAATCATCAAGTTAGCTGACTAGTATCATACACTTCTTTCAATGAACATTCTTTCTTTATAAAAAAGTTGTTCTTGCAAAAAGTATTTTTGGCTCAAAATGTCACATCTTACACTCAGGACTGCTGCACAAATTTAACGCCATTCTTTGATTTATGATTACAGTGAAAGTTCTGAGTCCTGACCATATATTTTGTATACTTTTTTGAGAAACATAAGGCAAAAATGTGTTGATATGCTCTTTTTTCCAGATTTGGATTCGTGCACGACAAGTTTTCTGCTTCTGCTTTTAATTTTCCCTCTGAAAACAAGCCCCAGTACATCCACGTTACAGGTTTGTCACATAACATAACACCAAAACTGCCTTTCTGTGTTCTGGAATGGATAAGCTTCAGTCTGCTTGTCTTTTGTCAGGCACTGTGTTCCTGCAGCTGCCATACTCCAAGAGGAAGTACTCTAGCGGTCAGCAGCGCAGACGCAGAAATTCTACCACCTCAAACTGCCAGGGGCCATTTGGCGGCGAGGAGCGGGTTGGTTATTACTGGGCCTACAACACCATGCTGACCAAGGCTTGGAGGACAGGTGTGCTGGGTGACGAGAGGCTTGCCGAACGTCTCCTTAAAGACTTCACTGACTTCTGTGTTAACAAGGACAACAGACTGCTCTACTTTTGGGACAGCTGCCAGGAGAAAATGAATGCCAGCGCTCCATGACAGGAATAGAGACGACTGCAGGACATCAAAATGTAGAGGAGGATAAACACACTGAAATATCAAGAAAACTATTTTAGCAACTTGGAATTACACACTGTACTGCTGTTCAGGGGCAAAGTTATTTTGACAGGCTGGCTGCCCAGACTGACCCCTCTAAGAATGAACTACTGATCTCTTTGCATGATGGCAAAATTGCATGCTTGATTGATTCTCTGGTTTGTATAATGAAACTATTAAATATCAAATTCATGCCTTAAAAAAGCAAAGATTCAGCTCCAATGTTTATTCTGTAAAGACAATATAAACAATAAGTGAGCTATTCATTTAGAAGTTTTTTTATTTTATTTCATCAATCAATCAATCAAATTTTATTTGTATAGCGCCAAATCATAACCAGGGTTATCTCAAGACACTTTACAGAAAGAGCAGGTCTAGACCGACTCTTTGTTAAGTTATTTAAAGAGAGGCCCAACATGAATCACCATGAGTAGCACTTAGCAATTCGGCACATTGGCAGAAAAACTTCCTTTGAACCAGCAGAAACCTCGAGCAGAACCAGACTCATGTTGAACAGCCATCTGCCTCGACTGGATGGGCCGAGAATGGGATAGAAGGAGATGCAGGATAGAGACAGGCAAAGAGAGCAACAACAACATATGTTCTTGTTACCACAACAACATATGTCCTTGTTACATCAACAACAACAGACACATACTTATGGTTACAATGCCAATAATAGTGGTGGACTAGGGTGAAGATTGGCTAAATAAATAAATAAATTAGCGAGAGAAGCAGAGTAATGATAAAGGCTGAGGTAATCGTAATTGTAACAGTTGAAGTCAACAGGTCTACTATTAGCATTAGCAGCAACAATAATGATACTATGGGGAAGGCTGATGTTAGTCGTTGTTGCAGTCGAGCAGGTCCACAGCAGCAGGTGGTCTGCAGCAACGATCCTCAGGAACCTTCAAGACAAGGGAGCACAAGAACTCCCGGGAAGATATGTGGTTAGTAATGTTAATGGGACCAGAAGATACAGAGTTAATGAGCTGCATTAATATGACAGAGAGAGAGAGAGAGTCAGAGAGAGAGAGAGAGAGAAGCTTGGTGTGTCAGATCCCCCCGGCAGTCTAAACCTATAGCAGCATAACTATGGGCTAGTCCAAGCCTGAGCCAGCCCTAACTATTAGCTTTATCAAAGAGGAAAGTTTTAAGTCTACTCTTAAAAGAAGAGAGGGTGCCTGCCTCCCGGACCTTGACTGGTAGATTGTTCCAGAGGAGGGGGGCCTGGTAATTGAAGGCTCTACCTCCAACACTACTCTTAGAGACTTTAGGTACCACAAGCAGGCGTGCATCCTGGGAGCACAATGTTCTAGAGGGGTAATATGGCACCATGAGCTCTTTAAGATATGATGGTGCCTGACCATTAAGAGCTTTGTAAGTAAGAAGAAGGATTTTAAATTCTATTCTAGATTTTACAGGCAGCCAGTGCAGAGAGGCTAATACAGCAGAGATGTGATCTCTCTTCCTAGTTCTTGTCAGCACACGTGCTGCAGCATTTTGTACCAGCTGCAGAGTTTTTAGTAACTTATTAGGGCAGCCTGATAGTAACGAGTTACAATAATCCAACCTGGAAGTAACGAATGCATGGACTAGTTTTTCTGCATCGTTTTGAGACAGGATGTGTCTGATGTTTGTTGCGAAGATGAAAGAAGGCTGTCCTTGATATTTGCTTTATGTGGGAGATGAAGGACATATCCTGATCAAATAGAACTCCCAGATTCCTAACAGTAGTGCTGGATGCCAGGCTGATGCCATCTAGGGCAGCTATATCATTAGAGAAAGAGTCTCTAAGGTGTTTTGGGCCGAGCACAATAACTTCAGTTTTGTCTGAATTAAGTAGCAGAAAGTTTCTAGTCATCCAGATCTTTATGTCCTTAAGGCATGCTTCTAGTTTAGATAGCTGATTGGTTTCGTCTGGCTTCATAGATAAGTATAATTGAGTATCATCTGCATAACAATGAAAATTAATGGAGTGTTTCCTCATGATATTACCCAGAGGAAGCATATATAAGGTAAAAAGAATCGGTCCGAGCACAGAACCTTGTGGAACTCCATGACTAACTTTGGTGTGCATAGAGGACACATCATGAACATTAACAAACTGAGATCGATCTGATAAATAAGATTTAAACCAACTTAGTGCAGATCCTGTAATGCCAATTAAATGTTCTAATCTCTGTAACAGGATGTGATGGTCTATCGTGTCGAAAGCGGCACTAAGATCTAACAGGACGAGTACAGAGAGAAGTCCTCTGTCTGAAGCAGTAAGTAGATCATTTGAAACTCGCACAAGGGCTGTCTCAGTGCTGTGGTGGACTCTAAATCCTGACTGAAAGTCCTCAAATAAACTGTTGTTATGAAGAAAGTCACAAAATTGATTAGCGACTGCTTTCTCAAGGATCTTTGAGATAAAAGGAAGGTTAGATATAGGTCTATAGTTAGCCAAGGTGCCTGAATCTAGGGTAGGCTTTTTAAGAAGTGGCTTAATTACAGCTAGTTTAAAAGACTGGGGTACATTGTCCGTCAATAAGGACATATTGATCATATCTAGTAAAGAAGTGCTAATTGAGGCCTGAGGCCTATAGGAATACTTGGCTCAGTGGAGCTGTGACTCTCTGTCAGCCTGGCTACAGTGCTGAAAAGGTACCTGGGATTGTTTTTATGTTCTTCTATGAGGGAGGAGTAGTAGACACCTCGAGCATGCCGTAGGGCCTTCCTGTATTTATTAAGACCAGAGTAAACGAGACTCTTCTGTTTTGGTGGATCGCCACATTCTTTCAAATTTACGCGACATTTGCTTCAAGTTACGAGTTTCTGAGTCATACCATGGAGCTAGCCTCTGTCGTTTAATAATCTTCTTTTTTAAGGGGGCAATCGAGTCTAGAGTACTTCTCAGCAAACCTGCAGTACTATCAACAAACTGATCAAGCTGAGAGGGACTAACATTAGCATAAGAGCTTTCTGTAGTAAACAGATGTGGTAAAGAATTAAAAGCAGCTGGAATTGTTTCCTTAAATTTAGCTACAGTCCTATCAGACAAACATCTTGTGAGTACATTTTTGTTAACTGGAGAGTAGTCGGTTAATAGGACATCGAATGTTACTAAATAGTGATCTGATAAAAGAGGATTTTGTGGGAAGACAATTAAGTTTTCGGTTTCAAGGCCATAAGCTAGAACAAGGTCGAGGGTGTGGTTAAAGCGGTGAGTAGGCTGGTTTACATTTTGAGTGAAACCAATAGAGTCCAAAAGGGACATAAATGCCATACTAAGACTATCATTATCAACATCTACCTGAATATTGAAGTCCCCTACAATAATTATTTGATCTGAACTCAGGACTAAACCTGATAAAAACTCTGAGAATTCAGTTAGAAAATCAGAGTATGCGCCAGGAGGGCGGTATACTATCACAAATAAAACAGGCTGTAAAGTTTTACAGGCTGAGTGTGAAAAACTCAGAACAAGGCTTTCAAAAGAGCTGAAACTAAGTTTTGGTCGAGGGTTGATTAGAAGACTAGAACTGAAGATAGCTGCCACTCCACCACCTCGACCAGCGTCTCGAGGAATATGAGTATTAAGATGACTGGGAGGAGTGGATTCATTTAAGCTGACATATTCTTCCTGACACAGCCAAGTCTCAGTTAAAGAGAGTAAATCAATATGATAATCTGATATCAGATCGTTCACTAATAGAGCTTTAGATGACAGGGATCTGATATTTAACAGACCACATTTAATTCTCATATTTTTTGGCATAACTTTGGTTGTTGTTTTAATTTTTATCAAATTTTTTTGATTTACTCCTTTTTTATTTGAGTTTGAATTAACTGTAATAAAAGGCCTGGGTTGGGGGGCAGACACAGTCTCTATAACATTAACATTGTGGCTGGGAAACTGCTCACAGGGAAGCTCAGAGGAGTGTGTAGGACTACAGCTCTGCCTCCTGGTCTCAACTCTGGTTTGTCAGGTTTTACGACTAACAAACTTAGCCATATTACGAGACAAAAGAGCTGCACCATCCAAAGTGGGATGAATGCCGTCTCTTCCGATCAGACCAGGCTTTCCCCAGAATGTCTGCCAGTTATCTATGAAGCCCACATCGTTTGCTGGGCACCACCTCGACAGCCAGCGGTTGAATGATGACATGCGGCTATACATGTCATCACTCGTCAGATTGGGCAGGGGTCCAGAGAAAACTATGGAGTCCGACATCGTCTTTGCAAATGCACACACCGACTCAACATTAATTTTAGTGACTTCCGATTGACGTAACCGGGAGTCATTAACGCCGACATGAATTACAATCGTATCAAATTTACGATTATCCTTTGTCAGCAGTTTTAAATTTGACTCGATGTTGCCTGCTCTGGCCCCAGGAATACATTTCACTATGGCCGCTGGCTTCGCTAACTTCACGTTTCTGACTATGGAGCTGCCAATAACCAGAGTTGGTTTCTCAGCGGGTGTGTCGCTGAGTGGGGAAAACTTGTTCGAAACGTGAAGTGGTTGGTGGTGAACCGTGTGCTTCGTCTTGCGGCTATGCTTCCCTCTTCATGACTGAAGACAAAACGCTTCCAGACCAACACGAGAAAGACAAGAACAGGGCGTCCTTCAGTTAACAAAACAAATGTTTAACAAACCAGGATTAGTTAAGAGTAAGTAAAGAGTGTGGGTGTTTGTATGTGTTTCTATATTCTAAGTGGTTCTCTCTGGAGAATAAGTCTATGGGGTATATGAGGGTTAAAATAATTAACTATATTGAGTAAGTCTTGGCTCAGCATTTAATGCAGGGCTGTTCAGAAAGTTATCACTAAAACATCAAAGGTAGGCCTAAATCATGATTACGTTGAGCTACACAGTAGGGCTGCACGATTAATTGGAATAAAATTGCGATCTCGATTCATACTTGTACGCAATCTAATTTTTAATGACAACGATTCTGCTGCATTTTCATTCATCATGCATCAGCTGCATCAAAACAAGCGCTCCCCCTTCCTCCCTCAACAAATGACAACGCAGCGTTATACCACGTGATGCAGAGCAGCAGTAACTGGCCAAAACAAACCCATGTGAGAAAATGAAAAGTTGAGCGAGGAAACCTTAAATTGCCTTACTCTCCTTACTAAGGACAGATAAAATGACAAAATGAATCCAGAAGATGATAATGAGACCAATAAGATATGGCTCCGCACTTTCTTGTTTTTGACGTGTTTGGAGTACTTTAGTCAGTCCGATTCCCGTCCTGGCAGAAGCGAGCCAGGGTTCCATAGTTTACACCAGGGATCAGCTGATGGGACGACACAGAGCCGCTACGGGCGAGTGACCTGAAATCCCCAAGAAGAAGAAAGAAATGCTGGGGCTACAGAGCCAGTAGCGGACTGGAGTCAAGCCAGCCTCCACTTCGAATAACACAGTCAAGCCAGCCGCTACGTTTTTTTGGAGTGCGCATATATGCTCGGCAGTACGGTAACAGCGTGACAGAACTAATTTCAAAATAAAAGCGACTTTTCATTCTCAAATTGAAATGGAATTTCAAAATAAGAGCCCTCTACAATGGCTTACTCAAAATAATTTTCCTCTGATTTCAGATTAGGATTAAAACGAAACTACCTGTTATCACACACTAATTTCACTTCAGGGTGATAGTACAACACCCCAGGGTGTAGCTCAGAAAATATCAGGTCATTCTGATGTGGAATTTCAAAATGAAAGCCCTCTAAAATGGCTTACATGAGATAACTTGCTCCTGATTTTAGATTAGGATTAAAAGGAAACTGCCTGTTATCACACACTAATTTCACTTCAGGGTGATAGTTCAACACCCCAGGGTGTCACTCAGAAACTATCCGGTCATTCTGATGTGGAATTTCAAAATTAAAGCCCTCTAAAATGGGGAATTTCAAAATTAAAGCCCTCTGAAATGGCTTACATGAGATAACTCGCTCTTGATTTCAGATTAGGATTAAAAGGAAACCTTCTGTTATCACACACTAATTTCACTTCAGGTTGATAATACAACAGCCCAGGGTGTCACTCAGAAACTATCAAGTCATTCTGATGTGGAATTTCAAAATTAAAGCCCTCTATAATGGCTTACATGAACTAACTTCCCCATGATTTCAGATAAGGATTAAAAGGAAACCTTCTGTTATCACACACTAATTTCACATCAGGGTGATAGTATAACCCCCCAGGGTGTCACCCAGAAACTATCAGGTCATTCTGATGTGGAATTTCAAAATTAAAGCCCTCTAAAATAGCAAAAATGAGCACTTTTCCCCTGATTTCAGATGAGGATTAAAAGGAAACCTTCTGTTATCACACACTAATTTCACATCAGGGTTATAATACAATACCCAAGGGTGTAGCTCAGAAACTATCAGGTCATTCTGATGTGGAATTTCAAAATTAAAGCCCTCTAAAATTGGTAATTTCAAAATTAAAGCCCTCTAAAATAGCAAAAATGAGCACTTTTCCCCTGATTTCAGATGAGGATTAAAAGGAAACTTTCTGTTATCACACACTAATTTCACATCAGGGTTATAATACAATACCCAAGGGTGTAGCTCAGAAACTATCAGGTCATTCTGATGTGGAATTTCAAAATTAAAGCCCTCTAAAATTGGTAATTTCAAAATTAAAGCCCTCTAAAATAGCAAAAATGAGCACTTTTCCCCTGACTTCAGATTAGGATTGAAAGGAAATTCCTTGTTCTCTATCGTATCGAGACTATCTCTCCACCCAGGTGGCCAATCACAGTATAAAAGCACCTGTGCGCCACACCATCACTGATCTAAATTTTGATGGAAAAGATCCCCGAGCGGCCTCAAGCTGGAGAGATAGTCTCTTCACTGAGAGAACCAAGGTTACACACATGTAACCGTCCGTTCTCTATCGTATCGAGACTATCTCTCCACCCAGTTACATATTTCATATGTATGGGGACTCTGTCACACCGTGAGGGGATAGAGCAGAGTGTACTTCGAATGAGACGTCACCGCCACCAGGAGTGCTCTAAAAAAATTTGAATGTGAATTAACTATTTACAAATGTACACTATTTACACACCCTCAGGCTAACAAGTACTGCCAGATGCAGGTACTGTTGCCTCCAGCCCTGATGCCAGACGCTACCATGACTTGTGAGCCCCGCAAGACGCCAAGGCCCAACTATATGGGTGGAGAGGCCACTCAGATCAGCCCACGCCAGGCTGACTGACAGAGTAAAAATAACACTTCTATCACTGGGTTATGCCAAGCACCCCCTTCCCGAAGGATGTGTTTGCAGTCACATTGATATTGTAAAACCGGGCAAACGTAGATGGGACAGACCAAGTGGCAGCTCCACAGATCTCACTTAGAGATGCGCCGCGCCACAGTGCCCAAGATGCCGCCATGCCCCGGGTTGAGTGCGCTCGCACCCCTGAAGGGAATGGAGCCCCCGCCCCCACATAAGCTTGTTGGATAGCATCCACAATCCAGTGGGAAAGACGGGCTTTGGACAGTGGCTGACCCAGAAGCTCTGGCTTAAAACAGACAAACAACTGGTCTGTTTTCCTATGCGCCTGTGTTCGGCGTATATACACTTCAAGTGCCCTGACCGGGCACACCAGTGAGTGCCTGCTCTCTCCATCCTCTGTCTGTGCAGAGTAAGGAGACCAAAGTTCCACCCTCTGACTCTGCTGAGTGTCAGAAAGAACCTTGGAGAGGAATGCGGGGTTCAGCCGCAGGACCACCCCTGCCCCCTCAGGCAGGAACTGACACAGGTCCTAATGTACTGAGAGAGCCTGTAGCTCCCCCACCCTCTTGGCAGAAGCCATCGCTAGCAGAAGGGCGGTTTTCAAGGACAGCCACTTCAGCTCTACTGACTCCAGGGGCTCAAATGGGATCTTTTCCAAGGCTTGCAGGACTAGCTCTAGATCCCAGGGGTGGAAGAGACGGCCTACAAAGACGGCCGACACGTCTACTAGCCCCCTTGAGGAACCGGGACACAAGGTTGGACATGTCCTCAGACAACTGGTATCTCCTTACCCGAGCTGCTTTGACTGCAGCCACCATTCCCCCGAGGGCGGAGGGTGACTTTCCTGCATCCAAGAGTTCTTGCAGAAACTGCAGAATCTCAGGAGCTGAGCATGTAAGAGGGTCTGTTTGATGCTCCCTGCACCATGCCACAAACGCCCTCCATCTGTGTGCATAGAGTGTCTGGTTGATGGCACGCGAGCTCCCTGCAGAGTTTGTACCACTGACTGTGACAGTCCCATAGCTAAGAGCTCAGTCCTCTCAGGGGCCAGGCCCAGAGCCTGAGTCCCTGGGGAAAGGGATGAACCAGAGTTCCCTGCGCCTGTGACAGTAAGTCTGGTCGACTGGGAGTTCCCACGGAGTCCCGTCCAACAGTGCCGGGATATCCGAAAATCATGTCATGTGAGGCCAATATGGGGCCACCAGGATAGGTCTCACTTCTTCCATTCGCACTCTCTGCAAGAGTGATGGAAGAAGGCTGAAGGGGGGAAAAGCATAGAGGAGACTGCGTGGCCATGGGTGGGCCATGGCGTCTGCCCCGAGAGGAGGATTGTCTCTCCCTAGAGAGAAGAATAGGGGACAGTGGGCAGATACCCGTGATGCGAACAGGTTGACTGTTGCTCATCCGTAACGACTCCACAGACCTGCGACCACCTGAGGATGTAGTCTCCACCCTCCTGGGCCTGGACCTCCCCTGGACAACTGATCCGCTGCTAGATTGTCCCACCCTGGCACATGTACCGCCCTTAGGGATTGAAACCTAGGGTACGCCCACAGCCACAACTGGTGTGCCACTTTGCAAAGGCGAAGGGAACCCAAGCCGCCCTGCCTGTTGATGTAGGCTGCTGCGGTCACACTGTCTGTTCTTACCAGAACGTGCTGGCCTTGAAGGTAGGGGAGGAAATGACTGAGGGCCAGATGGACCGCCTTCAGCTCCAGAATATTGATGTGCTGGGCTGTGTACGGGCCACGCCAGCAACCGCTGATGCCATTCCCTTTGAGCACTGCTCCCCAACCTTTCTAAGAAGAATCCGTTGCCACCAGATAGTGATGCGTTATTGGGCCCAGTACACTCCCCCTGCCTATATTGTCTTTGTTCTCCCACCAGCGGAGGGCTAACTGTAACCGTCTGGTGATGAGCACAGTGGACTGCAGGTGACTCTTGGGACTCAATCTCAGACCGAGGAGACACCTCTGCACTGGGCACATATGCAAGAGGGCCAAAGGAACAGCCTTCACTGATGATGCCATGAGCCCCAGGAGGCGAAGACACAGCCTCCATGTAACTCTGGCCCCCAGCCTGAAATGTGAGAGGCAAGCTTCTAGAGCCAGCTGTCTCTCTTGTGTCAACATTAATAATGCAGTCTGGTAATCTACTACTAGGCCCAGGAACTGCGTCCTCTGTGAAGGTTCCAGACTGCTCTTTTCTCGATTGAGACGCAGGCCTAGGTGCTGCAGGCGTTCCAGCAGTAGGGACAGATGAGCTCGACACTGGTCCTCTGAACGTGCACACAGGAGCCAGTCGTCCAGATAGTTCAAGATCCTGATCCCCCTCTTTCACAGAGGTAACAGAACTGCCTCCATGCACCTGGTAAAGGTGCGGGGAGCTAGGGAGATCCCAAACGGCAGGACTCGAAACTCGTATGTCTTGTGGTTGAAGACAAACCTGAGGAACCGCCAGTGCCCTTCCCAGATGGGAATCTGGAAGTAGGCATCCTTCAGATCTATAGTGACAAACCAATCCCTTCTGCTGATTGACTGTCTCACCCCAACTGTCAGCATCTTGCATGGCAGACGACGGAGATATTTGTTGAGTCCCCTGAGGTCTAAAATGGGGCAGAGATTCCCATCCTTCTTGGGGATGAGAAAATACCTGGAATAGAACCCAGCCTGCCTGCTGCCTTGTGGCACCTCCCTGATGGCTCCCTTCTCCAACAGGGTGGAAACCTCTGCCTGGAGTACTGTCTTGCATTTCAAATCGAACACTGTGAGGACCGTCGGGGTCCTCGAGGTAGGAGGTCGACAAGCAAACTGAATACGGTACCCCTTAATCATGGTAGAAACTACCCAAGGGCTCGCACCCAGTGCCCTCCAAGCTGCAAGCCGCACCTGATCCAGGCAAGCCGGTTCTGGTATAGTGTCAGGAGCGCGGCGGGGCTTGGGTTGCCCCTTCCCCTGAGCCCCTATTCTCTGCCTGCCTTTGCCCCTAGCTTTGTTACGCCGAGCTTCTATGGTAGCCCTCAGGTCACCCGAGCCCCAGCTTGACCCTTGCGTCTGTGCAGGGGGCCTGGACGACTGTCCACTCCCCTGCCACCTGCGGCGCCTGACCAGTGCATCGGGAACTTCCCTGGCACGGTGACGTGCTTCCTGGGCCTGCTGTAACATGGTATTAGCCCCAGGACCAAACATGGCTGAGGGATCAACTGGCAGTCTTAACAGGCTGCTCTGGTCTTCTGGTTGTAATCCAGACTGGGACAACCATAACTGGCGCCTTGTCACCCAGAGAGACGCGATACCCTACCCTGCAGCTGCCGCCTGCTCCTGCATCAGCTGTGTCATGACAGATGAAACAAGATGCAGCTCAGAGACAAGGTCTGCCCTGTGTCCGACATACAGCTCACGTGCCAGCTGCCGGTGATACAGTGCTAATATGGACCCAGTATTAGCCAGCTGTGCCTGGACTGCCATAGTCCTATGCACTTTAGCCAGCAAAGCGTCCAGCATCTTGCATCCCTTAGTTGGCAACTAGTTTTCCCTAACACAGAACTAGAAGGGAACATGAGAGCTGCAATGGCCTGGTCCATTAGAGGCAGGCCAGCACAACCAACCTTCTCCCTATCCTGCATAGCTGACAACTGCCTAGAGGACTGGGAAAATTTGAGCGAGTCTGTGGGTCTTACAAACCCCGCTCGCATCACCCCCTCCACATCAGAGAGGAGAGGCACCAGAAATGGGGCAGGCTGTGTCTCCCATCCATCATCAAACCATGATGGGGAAGGTGCCTGACCTGCTGTGGGATCTACTCCCAATGCTTGGGCTGCTCTTCCAATCAGGTCTCTGAATTGGGAGAGCACGCTGGCCCGTTCCCCTTCCTCTGGCTCCTGGACCGCTTCCCCTTGCCCTAGAGGAAAATCACTATCTGAGGAGTGAGATCCTACCACATCCACCTCTTCAATATCCTCCTGCTCCTCAGCCAAACCCCCAACCTCAATCCTAGTATCACCCAAAAAGGACCTGAGTGGGGGAACAGAAAGGGGTTTTGAAGGGTTTTGAAGAACCATACCCAAACTGCTTTGGATGCTTGGCTTGCTGTGGCCCAGTAGGTGGAGTGGCCTGCTTACGCTTCCCAAATACCCAATAACGGGCCTCCAAAGACCGTGCTGGCAAAAAAGAGCAGTTCATACAGGAGGAGGGATTTTCTCTAGCTAAAGAGGCATGGTTCTCCCCAAGACACATCACACACCTATCATGCCCATCCTCTATGGGCATCTGTATGCCACAGCCTACACAGTTATCCCAGAGACTTGCCATCTTGAAAATCCTGCGGGATGTGTTAGCTTCCCATGGGATTACCTCCCAAACACTTGATTATGGTGTGTTTTTGTGCTTCGTACCTATGGCGCGTTAACCCCTCGCCAGAGTGATACGCCAGGCAATGTTCTTGTGGAAGGGAAAAACAGACGGAATGCCGACAACACGGCAAACGTTAGGCAGCTGCCTCCCCCGCTCCGGGTTCGGCTAGCCTCTGTACCTGTGGCGCGTTAACCCTTCGTCAGAGTGATACGCCAGGTAACGTTCACAGTGGATTAAAAGTGGCTGGCAGGCAAACTGATGCCGATGCAAGGCAAACAGCGGACTTCTGTTTCCACCGCTCCGGTTTCAACAAAGCCCTTAACACAGCCCAATCTATGGCCTCGAGAGGCTTAACTTCACACTCTCTCTTACACCCGGTAAGTAGCAAGACTGTCTCCTCACACACAAAATGATCAGTGATGGTGTGGCGCACAGGTGCTTTTATACTGTGATTGGCCACCTCACAGGTGGTTTGTCTTAAAGAAATTATCCACGTCACCTGACCCCCATGGGTCAGTTCCCCATACATATGAAATATGTAACTGGGTGGAGAGATAGTTTCGATACGATAGAGAACAGGGAATTTCCTTTTAATCCTAATCTAAAATCATGGGGGAAATTAGTTCATGTAAGCCATTTCAGAGGGCTTTAATTTTGAAATTCCACATCAGAATGACCTGATATTTTCTGAGTGACACCCTGGGGTGTTGTACTATCATGCTGAAGTGAAGTTAGTGTGTGATAACAGGCAGTTTCATTTTAATCCTAATCTAAAATCAGGAGCAAGTTATCTCATGCAAGCCATTTTAGAGGGCTTTAATTGTGAAATTCCCCATTTTAGAGGGCTTTAATTTTGAAATTCCACATCAGAATGACCTGATATTTTCTGAGCTACACCCTGGGCTGTTGTACTATCACCCTGAAGTGAAATTAGTGTGTGATAACAGGTAATTTCCTTTTAATCCTCATCTGAAATCATGGGGGAAATTTGTTCATGTAAACCATTTTAGAGAGCTTTAATTTTGAAATTCCACATCAGAATGACCTGATATTTTCTGAGTGACACCCTGGGCTGTTGTATTATCACCCTGATGTGAAATTAGTGTGTGATAACAGAAGGTTTCCTTTAAATCCTCATCTGAAATCATGGGGGAACGTAGTTCATGTAAGCCATTTCAGAAGGTTTTAATTTTGAAATTCCCCATTTTAGAGGGCTTTAATTTTGAAATTCCAAATCAGAATGACCTGATAGTTTCTGAGCTATACCCTGGAGTGTTGTACTATCACCCTGAAGTGAAATTAGTGTGTGATAACAGAAGGTTTCCTTTTAATCCTAATCTAAAATCAGGAGCGAGTTATCTCATGTAAGCCATTTTAGAGGGCTTTAATTTTGAAATTCCACATCAGAATGACCTGATATTTTCTGGGTGACACCCTGGAGTGTTGTACTATCACTCACCCTGGAGTGAAATTAGTGTGTGATAACAGAAGGTTTCCTTTTGATCCTCATCTGAAATCAGGGGAAAAGTGCTCATTTTTGCTATTTTAGAGGGCTTTAATTTTGAAATTCCACATCAGAATGACCTGATAGTTTCTGAGTGACACCCTGGGCTGTTGTACTATCACCCTGAAGTGTAATTAGTGTGTGATAACAGAAGGTTTCCTTCAAATCCTCATCTGAAATCATGGGGGAAATTAGTTCATGTAAGCCATTATAGAGGGCTTTAATTTTGAAATTCCCCATTTTAGAGGGCTTTAATTTTGAAATTCCACATCAGAATGACCTGATAGTTTCTGAGCTACACCCTGGAGTGTTGTACTATCACCCTGAAGTGAAATTAGTGTGTGATAACAGGTAATTTCCTTTTAATCCTAATCTAAAATCAGGAGCGAATTATCTCATGTAAGCCATTTTAGAGGGCTTTAATTTTGAAATTCCACATCAGAATGACCTGATATTTTCTGGGTGACACCCTGGAGTGTTGTACTATCACCCTGGAGTGAAATTAGTGTGTGATAACTCTCCTCGTGCTGGCTCTGTGTGTGTGTTTATTAAGTCTCTTCCTCTCCATGGCTGACATCACAATTGGGTCTTTAAACATAAATGGAGCAAGAAGTGACGTGAAGAGAGCCTCTCTTTTTAAACTGATGGATTTTAAACACTTAGACATAGTCTTTGTGCAGGAGACTCACAGTGACAGTGACAATGAGGCTGACTGGAAGGAGGAGTGGCCTGGGCAGGTGATCCTCAGCCATAAGTTGTCTAACAGCAGGGGGGTCACTGTGCTGTTCTCGCAGAGGTTCACCCCCTCTGCTGTGGACGTGGAGGAGATCATGTGTGGCCATATCCTAAAGGTTAAAGTGCAATATGAAAATGTGAAGCTGGTTTTAGTGAATGTTTATGCTCCGGTTTTAGCTTCTGAGAGGATGGGTTTTTTAGACGTTTTAGGTGATGTTCTTAACAGTTGTGCTGACGAGTTTTTATTCCTGGGGGGGGATTTTAATTGCACTGAAAATGCACTTTTAGATAGGAATCACCTGGAGCCTCACCCAGCCTCAGCGGCCGGGCTCAGGCATCTGGTGGAGGCGTATGAGTTAAGATGTGTGGAGAGGTGTGAACAGAAACAGCAGGCAGTACAGCTGGAGCCACTGCAGAGATAATCTGCTGTCTCTGGCCAGACTCGATCGCTTTTACTGTTTTAAACATCATTTTAGCATCTTTAAATCCTGTCTTATCTCTCCTGTGGGTTTTACTGATCTCTGTCTCGTTCACTGCTCCTTTTTTATCCAGAATGTGAAGGTAACCAGTGCATACTGGCATTTTAACACGGCTTTGGGCTTTTAAAGGATCATTGTTTTAGAGAGGCTTTTACTTATTTATGGAAGACGCACAGAAACTGCAAGGCTGCTTTTCCCTCAGTGCAGCGCTGGTGGGACTTTGGAAAAGTCCAGGTCAGACAGTTTTGTCAACAGTATACTCGCAACGTCACCAAGCACATGGCCCGCTGTCTGAGTGACCTGGAGACTGAGGTGGTAGAGCTCCAGAGTCTGGTAGATTCTACAGGAGATCAGGGGCACGTTGAGGCCCTGAAAGCTAAAAAGGCTGCTCTAGCCAACCTGCTGGGCATCACAGCACAGGGGGCTCTGGTTCGGTCCAGGTTCATGAGCTCCTCTCAGATGGACGCCCCCTCCCAGTTCTTCTTCAGCCTGGAGAAAAGAAACGGTCAGAGGAAGATCATCAACTCTCTGCGTTCTGAAAGTGGATCCACAGTGACAGACAGCTCTGTGATCAGGAGCTACGCCACCTCCTTCTACAAGGAGCTGTTTCAGAAGGAGTTTGTGGAGGACGCAGAGCTGGCTGGTCGTTTTTATGATGGTCTTGGGTTCAGCCCAGGGTTCATAGCCAGGATACAGGTCCTGTACCGTGACATTGCAAGTATACTGAAAATTGATGGCGGTCTGGCTGCACCTTTTAATGTCCAGAGGGGGATCAGGCAGGGCTGCTCGCTGTCGGGCATGCTGTATTCTCTCTCCATTGAGCCTCTGCTTCACAAGCTCAGGAGAGAGCTCTCAGGTGTGTCCTTCCCAGGCTGTCCCTCCACTTTTAAAGTCACGGCTTATGCAGATGACATCATGGTTTTAACCAACAAACAGGTAGATATCGATACTTTAAAACAGAATGTGGAATTTTTTAACAAGATATCATCTGCAAAAGTCAACTGGGGTAAAAGTGAAGCCCTGATGGTGGGTAATAAACTGTCAGACCACTTAACTCTGCCAGGGGGGCTCACCTGGAAAACGGGAGGGTTGATATACCTGGGGGTGTTTTTAGGTGACGAGTCATTTTTAATGAAAAACTGGGAGAACATTGTAGAGAAGGTGGAGGGGAGACTGAAAAAGTGGAGGTGGCTCCTGCCGGGCTTGTCCTACAGAGGGAGGACGCTGGTCATTAACAACCTGGTGTCCTCCTCTCTGTGGCACAGGCTAGCCTGCGTTGACCCCCCCTCTAACTTACTCTGTCGTGTCCAAGCTGTTCTCGTGAACTTTTTCTGGGACAAGCTGCACTGGCTTCCTCAGGCCGTCCTCTTTCTTCCTAAAGAGGAAGGAGGACAAGGACTTATTCATCTGGCCAGCAGAGCAGCTGCTTTCCGGTTGCAGTTTGTCCAGAGACTATTGTTCGGACACAGAGACTTTGTGTGGAGGCCGCTGGCTCACCTGGTCCTGCAGCAGTGCGGGGGTTTTAAACTGGACATGCCTCTCTTTTTAATGGATTTTAAAACCGCGAACTTTCGGGGTCTCCCCCTGTTTTATCGAGGAGTTTTCACTGTGGAAAATGCTGGTGAAGGAGTGACCGGTACAAAGTGCCTCTCTTCACTGGTTGCTGCAGGAGCCGGTGGTGCACAGCGGACGCCTGGATGCCCCCTGCTGGGCGGGTTCAGCAGTGTTTCAGGTGTTCATCAGAGCTGACCTGCTCACCCTGGGATCTGTGATAAATCTTGCTGGGCCTGGTCTGGAGGATGCAGCTGCTCTGGCGGCTGCTCTTGGGGTCAGATCGGTGAGGACCATTGGCCGGCTCCTGGAGCACTGGAGGCACCGCCTCACCGGATAGAGCGTCTCCTGCTGGAGGATCACAGTCGGGGTCTGGTGACTCCTCACAGTGACGACCCCTTCCCAGAGATCGGTCTGTGTGTGGACTCAGAGCAGCGCCCGGGATTAAACCTGGAGGAAGCGAGGGGCAAACCTCTCTACAAACTGATGGTCTGGTGTCTCCACAAAGACAAACTGAACCAGCGTGTGGACACGCCGTGGAGACGCCACCTGAACCTGAGAGGTGATGGAAAACCTGCGTGGAGGTGTCTGTAAAAAAGCTCCTCTGACTAAGAAGGTGGCAGGCCTTCAGTGGAGAGTGCTACACTGGATCTTAGCAGTGAACTTTTTCCTGTGTGTGATCAACCAGGCAGAGAGGGACACGTCCTTTCTGTCCCGGAACAGAGACGGTGTTTCACTGTTACAATGACTGTTGTCGCCTGTCACCTCTTTTCTCTTTGCTGGACTCACTGGTTTTAAAGTTTGGAGAGGTTTTTCACAAACAGGTTTTTATTCTGGGTTTTAAGTACAAAAAAACTACAAAGCACATGAGCCAGCTTTTAAACTTTCTCATTGGACAGGCAAAGATGGCCATTTATGTGAGCAGGATGAAAAAAATAGACGAGTTGACAAATATTGATCTGTGTCTGCTTTTCTCCCGAATGGTTAAAGCCCGAATCTCCATCGATTTTAGATTTTACAGAGAGATGCAGGATCTGGATCAGTTCATCCAGATCTGGGCTCATGGAAACATCTTGTGCTCTGTAGAACAGAACCAGCTTATTTTCTCACCAGAGTTGTTGTGACCATCTGAGTGTGTATTTATTCATCTATTGAATCTGGTTTTAAAAAAAAATGGCTGTATTTTTGTAAATGTTTCAAAAGATTAATTAGAATAAATGTTACTTTTAAAAATCAAATCTCTCTCTCCCTCTCTCTCTCTCTCTCTCTCCCTCTCTCTCTCTCTCTCTCTCTCTCTCTCATATATTAATGCAGCTCATTTACTTTGTATCTTCTGGTCCCATTAACATTACTAACCATATATCTTCCCGGGAGTTCTTGTGCTCCCTTGTCCTGTAGGTTCCTGGAGATCATTGCTGCAGACCACCTGCTGCTGTGGACCTGCTCGACTGCAACAACTACTAACATCAGCCTTCCCCATAGTATCATTATTGTTGCTGCTAATGCTAATAGCAGACCTGTTGACTTCAACTGTTACATTTACGATTACCTCAGCCTTTATCACTACTCTGCTTCTCTGGCTAACTTATTTATTTTTTTGCTAATCTTCACACTAGTCTACCACTATTATTGGCATTGTAACCATAAGTATGTGTCTGTTGTTGTTGATGTAACAAGGACATATGTTGTTGTTGTAACAAGAACATATGTTGTTGTTGCTCTCTTTGCCTGTCTCTATCCTGCATCTCCTTCTATCCCATTCTCGGCCCATCCAGTCGAGGCAGATGGCTGTTCAACATGAGTCTGGTTCTGCTCGAGGTTTCTGCCTGTTAAAGGAAGTTTTTCCTTGCCAATGTGCCGAATATTGCTAAGTGCTACTCATGGTGATTCATGTTGGGCCTCTCTTTAAATAACATAACAAAGAGTCGGTCTAGACCTGCTCTTTTTGTAAAGTGTCTCGAGATAACTCTGGTTATGATTTGGCGCTCTACAAATAAAATTTGAATTTGAAATTTGAATTTGAATTTGAGGTGTCTTATTGAGTGAGTATTCCCGTTAACAGCGTCACCTCGTCCCGGTGCTGGTTAAGGCGGCTACATAAACGGACCGTTCACAGAACGGACGTGCTGTTTGATGTTAGCGCCTGCAGCACACACACCGCCTGAGGATACGTGTGCCGACAGGAAACACGATACGTGATTTTATTTTTTTTTTCTTCGTTTCATAAAGTGACCGTCAAGGGGCTGATCACGCTGATTAAACATTAATATGGTATGTCATCAACCATTGCTAATGATGATACAACTGTAGTAATGTAGCTCAGGGTAAGTTCAAGCAGGAAGACTGTTCATACTCATTTATCCATTTGCCATCATTCATTCATTTCACGTTCTCTCTCTCCCTCTCTCTGTCCTTCCTGTCTGGTGATCAGCTGATTATGGGCGTATACCAGCAGTCCCCAAACGGCAGACCACGGTCCGGATCCAGACCAAACTGCCTATAACCTATTTACAGTTTTGACAAGCGCATCTATTTTAACCTGCACAGCTTTTTTTCTTTGTGGTAGTGATTTGGGGGTCCAGGAAACTTGCAGACCAATGCATTCGTTGTAAATCATCACGTGACGCTACGCAGCCAATCAAATCTTTAACTCAGATTAACATTGTGATTGACCCAGTGGGTGTGTGAGAATACCGTAGGAGAATATAGATACAGACTGAAGAGCCAGCCGACAGGAGAGTTACAGAGACACAGTGAGTTAGGGAATAGTAGACATGGCGTGCTCTAAAAAGAGAGCAGTAGAGAAAAATGAGCTTTTAAGACTGGACAGACTCATATATGTTCTGTGACTGTGGCGATTATTAAACACGGACTTTGTCTGACACTGTCACTCCAGGTGTCTCTGTTAACAGAGACTCCAGGCTGCAGTTTAGCTCAAACACTTCACTGACAAACCTGAGAGTTACACAGAGCTACATCAGCTTCATCATCATGACCAGTTTTCCTCTTATGTCCACACTTCTGTTCTTATATGTACCGGTATGTGCCTTTTGTGGTCGTGTCATCAGACCTTCAAAGCCTCCATTGTGGAAGCGGCTACAAGGAGTTGTGGCCAGCAGGGATTGGCTCAAGCTGTTTTCAGCAGGGGTGGAGAACTGCTGACCCGGACTGGGGATATTGTCGGGCGGTGGAAGGAAGATTTTGAGGAACTCCTGAACCCAGCCAGCGGCTGTGGCTCAGTGGTAGAGTCGTCTTTCAATCGGAAGGTCGGCGGTTCGATCCCCAGCTCCCTCAGGCTACATGTTGAAGTGTCCTTGGGCAAGACACTGAACCCCAAATTGCTCCCAATGGCATAGCCAACGGGTATGAATGTGATATCTGATTGACAGTTGGCACTTTACGTAGCAGCCTCTGCCATCAGTGTGAATGGGTGAATGTCACATGTAGTGTAAAAGCAGCTTTGAGTGATCGCAAAGACTAGAAAAGCGCTATTTAAGAACAGTCCATTTACCATTTACCATTTACCAAAACATCCTCTGATGAGGAGTCAGAGTCTGAAGGTCCAGGGGAAGCCTGATCTATATCCATGGCAGAGGTCGCTGAGGCAGTCAAGAAGCTCCTCAGTGGTAAGGCGCCAGGTGTAGATGAGATTCGCCCTGAGATGCTAAAGGCTGTGGACATTGTTCGGCTGTCATGGCAGACACATCTCTTCAATGTCGCGTGGAGGTCTGGGAAAGTAACTGTGGAATGGCAGACCAGGGTGGTGGTTCCCAACTATCAGGGTATAACATTTCTCAGCCTCCCGGGTAAAGTCTATTCCAGGCTGCTGGAAAGGAGGCTTCAGCCGATTGTCGAACCTCAGATACAGGAGGAACAATGCGGATTCCGACCTGGCCGTGGAACAGTGGACCAGTTCTTTACCTTGGCAGGGCTGCTGAGGGGGGCTTGGGAGTTTGTGGACTTGGAGAAGGCCTATGATTGTGTCCCCTACTGCGGGAGTATGGGGTACCGGGGCCGTTGGTACGAGATATCCAGTCGCTGTATAACCAAAGTGAGAGCTGTGTCCGCATCCTCGGCACAAAGTCAACCACATTCCCGGTGCGTGTTGTTCCTCCACCAGGGTTGTCTCAAGGGCGCAGCCGGGGGGAGGAGGGGTTTCAGTTTGGGGACCTCAGAATTTCCTCTCTGCTTTTTGCAGATGATGTTGTCCTGTCGTTCCAACCCTTGCCTATGGTCACAAGCTTTGGGTAGTGACCGAAAGAATGAGACCTTTGGTGTCATTCTTTCTGGTGTACAAGTGTCCGAAATGAGTTTCCTTCGGAGGGTGTCTGAGCTCAGCCTTAGAGATAGGGTAAGGAGCTCGGAGATCCGGGGGGAGCTCAGAGTAGAGCTGCTTCTCCTTCGCATCGAAAGAAGTTGAGGTGGTTTGGGCATCTGGTTAGGATTCCTCCTGGGCGCCTCCATTTGGAGGTTTTTTCAGGCACGTCCAACTGGGAGGATACCCCAGGGCAGACCAAGAACTCGCTGGAGGGATAATATATCCCGTCTGGCCTGGGAACACCTCGGGATCCCCCAGGAGGAACTGTAAAATGTTGCTGGGGAGTGGGATGCCTGGGTCACCTTGCTGAGCCTGCTGCCACCGCGACCTGGCCCCGGATAAACGGAAGATAATGAATGGATGGATCAATGGATCGATGTCCCTCTCTTGCTTTCTTCTCCTTTTCGCAACCTGTTTATTATGATTACTCTACTTTATTTTTTCTTTGCCCACTGCATTTTTTATGTTTACTATTAGAAGAATTATTATAATGCTATCAAAATATTATTCTGATAATCATTATTACCATCACTTTTATGATATTATTATACTATCATATATAATAATGGCATGTGGGCGAGTCTCCGGAATTCGATTACCATGTCTTTGGTTTTGGAGATATTCATCTGAAGGAACGATTCTTCACACCATTTAATAAAGTCAGTGATGACCGGGCCGTTGCTGGTCTCATTGTCTCGCAAAAGACTGACAATAACGGAATCATCTGCATACTTTACAATGGTTCTATCCTCTCTGATGCTGCGACACATATAATTATAGAGGATGAACAAGAGAGGCGAGAGCACACATCCTTGTGGGGAGCCAGTGGAGGAACAAACCTGATCAGATATTGTCCCATTCACTCTCACTCTTTGTGTCCTGCTGGTTAAAAAGTCTAGAATCCAGCCCACAAGATTATTACTTAAATCAAATTGGTCTGAAAGCCTCCTAATTAAAATGTTGGGTTGAATTGTATTAAAAGCAGATGAAAAATCAATAAATAAAAGTCTGGTTTGTGTTCCTTTCCCCTCCAGACCAATTTCTCAAGAGTTTTCATTATGACCGGTGTCTGTGCAATAGGTCTGAAATCATTAAGAGTTTTGGGGCAGCTGCTTTTGGGAACAGAGATGACCACAGCATCTTTCCAAACCTTGGGTACATGCTGTGTCTGCAAGGACTTAAATTTAAAAAATATACTGAAATATAGAGCACAGTTCTTTTGCACAAGATTTAAGCAGACGACCACAAATGGTCCATGATTCTGATTTGTTCGTAGGGAACAGAAGGCCTTTTCAATGTCCTTTTGGTCGATATAAAAGTGCTGATTGTCTTTCAGTTTATGACTCAATGTCTATATTTCCTTGTTAAAGTAAAAAAAGCAAAAGTATCAAACCGAGCATAAAAACAACTAAGAGAATTTGCAAAGTTAAATTCTGAGTCAAAGCCATCTAAAGTGACAGTGCTGCTGTTCTTTGAATTTCTGAGGCCTGCAATAGCCTTCATACTTGACCAGGCTGAGCCAAGGTTGTTGCAGCCATCTTATTCTCAAACTTCAATTTAAAGTTCTTTTTTGCTTTTAAAATTTCAATTTTCACCTCTTTGCTGGCTGAATGCAGCTCAGAGGCTGCTCCATGTTTAAAAGCAAATTTCTTAGCGTATGCTCGACTTTAAAGACTTAGTGATCCATGGCTTATTATTAGGGTACATTTTAACACGCTTGCATGGGATAATCATGTCCCTGCAGAGGTAGCATAAGAGCATGTGACATCAGCCAGTTCATCTAGGTCATCACCGGATGCCTCTATGAAGATGTCCCAATCAGTGCAGTCAAAACACTCCTGCAGGCAGAGCACACACTCCTCAGTCCAGTATTTAATGTCCTTGGTCTGGACTTTTTCCCTCTTCAAGACAGTTCTGTATGTGAGCAGTAAATGCACACAGTTGTGATCCCCAGAGCCCAGAGGAGATAACGGGAAAGATTTATATGCCTCCTTCACTGACCCATAACAGAGGTCGAGAGTTTTATCCCGCCTGGTAGGACAGGATACATATTGGTGTGACCGGGTGCCCTTTGGGGCACTCCTTGCCTCTGTGTGGCGCTGCGCCAGTCCTCCCAGGATTTAAGGTGTCGGTCGGGGCATGCCTTTAAAAAGGTGTCGTCACCAAACCGGCCCCATTTTTCCCGGCCCTGACAGTCAGCGTCCGTGTGTGATGGAGACAGGTGAATTGTTTGGCATGGGCAGACAGAGTTGTGCGCAGTTTGGCGTTGCCCTTAATGCGTGCTTGAGGAAAATAGAGGTAAACTGTACATTTTCACCTGCTTGATGTACCTTATGGGGCATAATCGTTACATGTTGCTGTTTTGATTTCTTGTCCTCCGTGCAGCACAGCTGGTGTGGCTGCAGGGGGAAACTGTTGTGCTGCGGAAGAGACACGACGCTGAAG
Organism: Semicossyphus pulcher; assembly: GCF_022749685.1. Lineage (NCBI taxonomy): Eukaryota > Metazoa > Chordata > Actinopteri > Labriformes > Labridae > Semicossyphus > Semicossyphus pulcher. The sequence continues at coordinate 755,395 of NW_027211748.1, forward strand.
TTAGCATCCGATTTGCCAGCTTCCGATTCGGCACTTAAGGGGAAAGTTAAGGGGAAATTAACTTAATGTGCAGTACGACTGTTTATCCACTGATTGTCTGTCTTTTTGTGACACTTCTTGATGCGAAAACATTTTGGACACTTTAGGTAAGACATTAACTTTGCCTGATACCCACTTTTGTATTTGTGAAACTTTTATTTTATTTGTGAAAATGCTATAGGGGAGATTTCACAGTTTTTGTTTTATACCTAGACCTCATTAGACCAGGTCCAGATCCAAAACCACTGTACCCAGACTTCTCAAATCTGGACTAGTTTATCCCACAGAGGCTAAACATTTATTCAGACACAGTCTCTGATTTGTGAAACCTTTATTCTATTTGTGAAAATGCAATGAAGGCACATTTCACCGTTTTTTCAGCATATAGACCACATTAGACCAGGTCCAGATCCAAAACCACTGTACCTAGACTTCTCAAATGTAGACTAGTTTATCCCAAAGAGGCTAAACATTCATAAAAACACAGTCTCTGATTTGTGAAACCTTTATTATATTTGTGAAAATGCAATAAAGGCACATTTCACCATTTTTTCAGCATGTAGGCCACTTTGGATCCGGTCCAGATCCAAAACCACTGTACCTAGACTTCTCAAATCTGGACTAGATTATCCTACAGAGGCTAAACATTCATTATAACACAGTCTCTGATTTGTGAAACCTTTATTCTATTTGTGAAAATGCAATAAAGGCACATTTCACCGTTTTTTCAGCATATAGACCACATTAGACCAGGTCCAGATCCAAAACCACTGTACCTAGACTTCTCAAATCTTTTTACACTGAGAAGTTGTTGAAAAGGCACAGAGTCTGTCAAAAATTCTGCAATTTTCGTTCTTTTAAGTTTTTATGGTCTCAACTCTGTTTTTGTAAGGTTGTGTCTTTCTATTGATCATTACATATGACTAATCACTAACAAAATAGTCATATGTGTCAACAATGTGTGACGACCCCACCACTCCACTAGGTGCCTCTGTGTTTTCTGCTGCTTTGCTTTCCTTTGCAGGTTCCAGGTCGTGGGAGGGTCATCCTCTGATGAGGCACCTGGACTGGTGCGGTGTCTAGATAAGGCTCTCCATACTGCAGATCTCTCTCTTGCTCCTGCCGCTGCAGCCACTGCTTCTGCTCTGTTTGCTTTGTTTGTTTGACACACACTCACACACATGCTTACATTACTGATAACTGACTTTTATACATATTTTCCTCTGTTAACACTCTTGGGTTGTGAATAAATGCTTGGAATAATTTCACTCTACAGTCTGGTCTCCCATCTTTGCCACAGTCTAAGAGCCGGGCTGTGACAAATGTCAAAATGAACACAGTGACAACATGGCATTTCAAAGCATTTCATAAAAAATATATATTTTTGATATAAGTAAATTAACATAATTTGGTGTTAAAATTATTAATTAATGTTGACATTCTATTTGGAAAGGTTTGGTTTTAATTTGTTGACTTGGCAATATTTCTATTCTGTATATTCAATATATTATTCTATCTATAATAAACTAATCTATCACATTTGAAGAAAATGTCTCTTTTCATGCAGTGACTGCTGCTATTAGTTTAATATCTCATATTCCAGTTATGCACTGCTGAAAATGCATCCCAGAGCAAGCCAGCTCTATTTAAAAAAAAAATCAAAGATATGTTACTTAATAGCCATTGGCCTTACTCAGTGGGGCATGTAATTTGTTGGATTTTTGGATTTGCCTGGCAACATTTTTTTCTTTTCTTTTTTTTTTAGTAGGGGGGCTATAGTTGACCACTAATTGCAAAGGTTGTCTACACCGGAGTGCAACAATCCAATCAGGTAAGTTTGATGTAGCCTAAAGTTTTCCTACAACTTTATAATGACATTATATTTGACATACAACAGCCAGAAATGTGCTCATCTGTTCGATATTCCATTAAAAATGAGAAAGTTCTAAACTAAATCTGTTTGGTAGGCTATGCACAAACTCCCTAATTTTGCTATGCTAATGCTATTTGGATTATTGTAGCCTATAGCCATGAGACATGCCTATAGACATGATGCTGGAGGAAGCCCTGACTAAGTCCGGTCAGGTTGTTTAGGGAGCTCTCCACGGTGCTGACCGGCCCCCGGCGGGCGCATTTCCTCCACGACGATGTGGGACCCATGCAGGGCATTTGGTTACATAATTTTAAACTTATCACAGCAAAACGTTCGTTGACAGCGATCAGTCATCATCTATCCGTCGTGGAGGCGACCGATCATAGTTATTATGGAAAATAATAACTTTAATAAGGAAATCAAGGAAATAATAAGGAAAACTGGGGTATTTACAAGAATTTAATAATTTAAAAAAATAATTGTGTGTCTTTCATTTCTTAGGCTTTAAAATGGAGAAATTAAGAAGAGGTCAGAGACGTGGGTATCCAGATTTATGGACAGAGTCAGGAGGAGACGACAGGATAGTGAGAGAACTGTCAGCTTTTGAACATCTTAATCGAAAAATAAGTTGGAATAGCCCCATGTGGGAAACAGTGGCAGCTAAAATATTCAAGTAGAAGAATGTCAAAAAAAAAAGTGGCTGTACACTGTATGGCACAGTGACAGAAAGTTAATCAGAACAAGAGTTTTGTTGAGGCAGAAGAAAAAGATTGAGTGTACCTCTCAAAATTTTGAAAAAAATGAAGATGAGGAAAAAAGAGACACAGGATCTGAGACTAAGGACAAACTTAGTGCTGTTGTAGAAGACATTTTCCGACATGTGAGCAAGAGCAAAGTCCAGAAATTTGTGAGGATGAACATAATACTTTGTGTGGAGACAGATTGGATTGTGGGAGGGAAGTTCAGCATGATACAGAGGATCTAGTTAGTAAAGATGAGGAGAAAACATTGGAAGTGGAGGAAAAGATAGAAAAAACACATGAAGACACAATAGTTAATGCTGAAGCCAGTGGAGACAAGCCAGTGGCTGAGTGCATTCAGACTGACAGCGTTGTGTGTCCTGATGATACCTTATTTTGTACTTGTAAACAACCAAACAATCCCAACGAGCCATATGCCCAGTGCAACCTCTGCCATGACTGGTTTCATCCTGTTTGTGTGGGATTCCAAAGTATCGAAGACATTTCTGCTATATCCCCATGGCACTGTCCTTCATGTACCAGAGGTACCCAAAAAATACAGTCTGGACATAAGGACCAGGTGAAGAGGAGGTTATCCTTTGGACAAGAAATTCCATCCTGCCCCCAAGAGTTTACAGTAAGCCTAACAAGGACTGAATGGGCTGCAATTCAGCCAGCTAAAAGAAAAGGATACAGAGCCTTGAAGAAAGGCTGGACGGATCTTCTGAACCGCAAAATAGGATGTATAAACAAATTTTGCGTTCTTTCCTTTAAGTCTAACAAAATAAAATGCAGTCAAAGTCGAAAAAATAAAAATGCATATTGGAGGGGTAAGGCTGTATGCAAATTTTGTGGTTGCACAACTTACTTCCTATCTTTGGAGGAAGACCCAAATGATACTGAAGGTGATAGACCTGTTAATGTAAAAGCCCAGGGAAAAATTCATCACAGTTGCCACGAACAGCATAGCCAACACTGCCGCCAACCTGAGCGCCACACACTCTGGCATCCACGGATGAAGAGAAAATTCTCGCAGGAAATCTAAATGATGTTAAGTCTGTCCCAGTCTTGCAAAAGATATCAAGTGAAAAAAATCTTGATAATCGTTTAGATAGTGATGCTTTCATGGAGTGTTTTAAAATTCAGCAAAAGCAGGATGTGGAAAAACCAAGCTCCAAGTTAAAACACAGTGCCATTCAATATGTTGCAATGTCTCCCTTTGCATTTCACAGTTATTCAGAATCACAGTTGCATATTCTTCACGAACAACAGAAAAAGAATGATTGTCTGTTATATATGGATGCAACTGGCAGTGTAGTTGCAAAACCTCACCCCTCCAGCCAGTCAGTTCTATATTATGCACTTTGCACAGCATGCCAGTCCACAACCCAAACTGTGGTTCCAGTGGCAGAAATGCTGACATCAGACCAAACCACTGCAACAATTCTACACTGGTTGACTTGCCTGCGTCTGGATTATTACAAGCTGTTCCTGAAAGACTTGAAGCTACAAAAAATCGAAACAGATTTCAGTTGGGCCATGATCCACGCAGTTGTTCAGGCATTCAACAATGTCAGCATTCAGCAGTACTTACGACTTTGTTTTCAGGTGTGCCAAGAGCAGCAGACAGTGCAAATGACTGTGATACACCTCTGTGCTGCTCACATGCTTAAGCTGATAAGCATGAAATTGAGCAAGGTGCAGTGCAAAAAAGAAACAAAAAATCTTTTCCTGTACAGCTTTGCCCTTCTCCAAAATGCCACAGATTTTTGTGTGATCTTGTCAATTATAAAGTCCCTAGGGTTTGTTTTCTCATCAAGGACTGAGACAAAAACGTGTCAGGAACATCTGTCAACACTGCAGGAAGCCATACAGACACAGAAGACAGACAAGATCAACATAAAAAATTCAGATGATGATGAACCAAGTCTCTCTGAAGACCAGCATAAATCAATTAGGATCACCTTTCTTTGCTCCAGCAGTGGTAAAGGAAACAAATGATAAAGCCAGAAAGGAAGATGAAGCAGAGGGTGCACCACAAAAAAATACCCATTTCTGTGAGTCTGTGTTGGACATTCTTTTAGATTATGCAGGTACAGTTCCCCTTTGGTCAGGTGTTATGCTGAAACATCTTGGCATAACTAGAGACAGTAATGCCATAGTTGAAAATTGGTTCAGCACAACAAAACATGTTGTTCTGGCATCAAAGCTGCATAGAAGAGCAGGAGATTTACTGCAGCTCCAGCGTGAGTTTGTTGTGGGAAGAATAAAAGGAACGTTAGTCAAAAAACAGGTACCACAGACGAAACAGCCAAGCAACAATGAAGATGGAGAGGAAATTGATGGTTCAGACTCTCTTCCCCTATCACAAGAGGAGAAATGGAAGAAGTGATTTACTCGAAAGAGAAAATCCAAGTACTTCAACTCCCCTCCTCCAACAAAAAAGCGTCTAGTGGCAAAATCTGCAACATCTGCCAGCCAAAAACATCCAAAGACAAAGAGTCACATCAAAGGCGCAGCAGTATACCTGCCACCACAAAAAGGACAGGGATGCTGTCCATATTGGGGAGGAGAAGGGTTGATAGAGCAGCAAACAGTGTCGATGACAAATACATGTACAGTGGACAACCTCCTGTATATGCTTCATATGGCTATTAAGAGGAGACCTGGGATTAACACTGACCTTAATGCAAGTTCCAATAATTGGATTTCCACCCTACTACAAGTCCACAAACTTTTTGAAAAGAAGGAGTGGTCCCAGGGGAAATTATTGTGGCTAAACATTATTGGCTGATTTAAAGGGACTTCATGGGATGCTTATGGGACAGAGGAAGACATGGTTACATGTCGTCTCGAGTATCTCATGACAACAGAAATCATGCAAAAGTGCAAGAATGCAGCTTGTCCTGTTGTGAGAAGACGAGTCAACAGTATTGATATCTTGTAAGGATTATTTAATTCTGTAAAATGAAAATCAATGCATGTTTTTCGTTAATCAAATGACTGTACTTGCGAGAAATAGTATAATTTATTCTAAAACTACAAATATTGGTTCATAGAAGTTAACAAAGATAGAGACTGGTCATATTTATGTTAATCTACATATCTTACATGTGATTTATTTATTTATTTTAAGGTGTGAAGACTTCAGTACTTTACAGCTTCCGTCCCTTACAGCTCCATGCAAAAGGTAAGTATACAGTATGCAAACAGGTGTTTCATTCATACAGACCATTCTCTTGAATGCAGTTACACAGCTCTCCTGCCTAGTTGTCGGTTGAGTATGACATTTTCATAGTTTTACAATATTTAATGTTTTCTAACTTTTATCTCAACAGAGGTCCTGCCCCATGCACTGACAGTGAGCAGACACTGCAGCGTGTCTTTGTGAATGGACAGCCATGTGTGTTACTGGTCTCAGTGATACACAAAGCCAATCTCAGTGACAAGCTGCATCCTCTAGCCTTGCCACTGGTGGTGACAATTCTTGGTGGGAAGTAAGTAAAGACTTTACACTTCACTGTGTCACACTTGTACATGTTTTTGTCACTGATTTTATTTGTTTACGTTGCTATTCTAATGTAGTTTGAATTCATTTGTGAGCGGTCATCACATTTTTCTGCTATACTGTCAACACCCACAAAGGCACGAGCCAGCTGCGGTGACATACCACCTGGGCACAAAGAATCACTTTGTGGCATTCCACAAACTGGGCGCTGTGTTGTCATCACTGACACATTAAGGACAAAGAAACTTAAGGCTAAGTGTAAAAGTTAGCCACATTGTCATGGTCAGGGTAAGTATGGACAATAATTATGGCATAACACTGTCTTGACTTCTAAAACTAGTTTTCCTTTGTATATGAAATAGATAATATTCTTGTCTTTTGGTTCACAAACAAGAAATTTAAATTAATCACAGTAATAACTAAAAGTGTTGATCAGACTTACTTATCTCGTCTTTCACATTCAGGAGACAATAATTTATGGAGAAAATTGGTGATAGTCCTCTTACATAATCTCATCATGAAAAATTATTTGTTTTCCTCTTGCTTTAGGACAAAGCAGCAGAAGCTGTTGAAGCCAGACGGCAAGACAATGAACAGCTTGTTACATTCATTGTAACCTAACCTGATCCATTTATAATGTATCACCCTGTGATAAAATGTGATATATTAAATACCCATTAACCAATTACTAATTTTATGGCAAAAGTGCAATTAGTTCAGTGAGGAAACAGCTGTAACTGCTTGTGGCTTGTTCGCTTCTGCCAAGAACGCCATCCTCCTTACATGGGCTGCACTAGACCTCAACAAAATTGTGGAATTGTGGGGCTTTGCAAATATGTTTGGAATAGCGCTGTATCAGATAAAGCGTATTGTCATTATTACCAAAGTAAACACTTTATACCAGCACATTCAGATACCATAGTAGTTAAGTCAATTAGTTTTACAGTACAGCAAGTTTCATTGCAGAGATTTAAAAGCACATATGTCCACTGTGGAAAGAAAGCCACTATTTGGGGTATTCTGCCCTCTTGCTGTCAATGGAACTGATGAAATAGGCTGAGACATGGCTATGGCTAACACCACCACTGTGTGTGAGCAGATAAAAATGGACTGAACATTTTTAAATATTCATGTTTAATTACTTTCATAATGAATTCAAAATTAATATTTTTCAGGCCATTCTGTCCAGTGAGGAGGAGTCCCACTTTTCTTTTAAAGATAGGTGGGTCCCAATCATCTTCGATGATGATGTGCAGCTGGACAAGATTGTAAAGTACCTGTCAGACTTCCTTGGCAGCTGTGACACCGTCTCTCCAGAAGTCTGCACCATGGTGTCTTCTGACAGGATCAAATACATACTTAATGTGATGCTGTCAGAGGTAGGTCAACGGCTGTTTGACTTAAATTTATCTTTAACCTTCTGCTTAACCGTATAGTGCAGTGCATTTTCAGATAAGTTATGCAAAGTGAGTTATTATTATTGTAAACACATTTTTCTATAACAAATAATATCTCTAAGTGTGCTAGAAATAATTTACAAAAGGAAAGATGAAATAGAAGGGGAATAGTAAAATGAGCAAAGAGAAAAAGGACAACACCCAAGCCAATGAAGTGAGAGAAGCGCTTAAATATGTGATGTCATCAATCAATCAATCAATCAAATTTTATTTGTATAGCGCCAAATCATAACCAGGGTTATCTCGAGACACTTTACAGAAAGAGCAGGTCTAGACCGACTCTTTGTTAAGTTATTTAAAGAGAGGCCCAACATGAATCACCATGAGTAGCACTTAGCAATTCGGCACATTGGCAAGGAAAAACTTCCTTTTAACAGGCAGAAACCTCGAGCAGAACCAGACTCATGTTGAACAGCCATCTGCCTCGACTGGATGGGCCGAAAATGGGATAGAAGGAGATGCAGGATAGAGACAGGCAAAGAGAGCAACAACAACATATGTTCTTGTTACCACAACAACATATGTCCTTGTTACATCAACAACAACAGACACATACTTATGGTTACAATGCCAATAATAGTGGTGGACTAGGGTGAAGATTGGCTAAATAAATAAATAAATTAGCGAGAGAAGCAGAGTAAAGATAAAGGCTGAGGTAATCGTAATTGTAACAGTTGAAGTCAACAGGTCTACTATTAGCATTAGCAGCAACAATAATGATACTATGGGGAAGGCTGATGTTAGTAGTTGTTGCAGTCGAGCAGGTCCACAGCAGCAGGTGGTCTGCAGCAACGATCCTCAGGAACCTTCAAGGCAAGGGAGCACAAGAACTCCCGGGAAGATATGTGGTTAGTAATGTTAATGGGACCAGAAGATACAGAGTTAATGAGCTGCATTAATATGACAGATAGAGATAGAGAGAGACAGAGAGTCAGAGAGAGAGAGAGAGAGAGAGAGAGAGAGAGAGAGTCAGAGAGTCAGAGAGAGAGAGAGAGAGAGAGAGAGAAGCTTGGTGTGTCAGATCCCCCCGGCAGTCTAAACCTATAGCAGCATAACTATGGGCTAGTCCAAGCCTGAGCCAGCCCTAACTATAAGCTTTATCAAAGAGGAAAGTTTTAAGTCTACTCTTAAAAGAAGAGAGGGTGTCTGCCTCCCGGACCTTGACTGGTAGATTGTTCCAGAGGAGGGGGGCCTGGTAATTGAAGGCTCTACCTCCAACACTACTCTTAGAGACTTTAGGTACCACAAGCAGGCCTGCATCCTGGGAGCGCAATGTTCTAGAGGGGTAATATGGCACTATGAGCTCTTTAAGATATGATGGTGCCTGACCATTAAGAGCTTTGTAAGTAAGAAGAAGGATTTTAAATTCTATTCTAGATTTTACAGGAAGCCAGTGCAGAGAGGCTAATACAGGAGAGATGTGCTCTCTCTTCCTAGTTCTTGTAAGCACACGTGCTGCAGCATTTTGTACCAGCTGCAGAGTTTTTAGTGACTTATTAGGGCAGCCTGATAGTAACGAGTTACAATAATCCAACCTGGAAGTAACGAATGCATGGACTAGTTTTTCTGCATCGTTTTGAGACAAGATGTGTCTGATTTTTGCTATGTTGCGAAGATGAAAGAAGGCTGTCCTTGATATTTGTTTTATGTGGGAGATGAAGGACATATCCTGATCAAATAGAACTCCCAGATTCCTAACAGTAGTGCTGGATGCCAGGCTGATGCCATCTAGGGCAGCTATATCATTAGAGAAAGAGTCTCTAAGGTGTTTTGGGCCGAGCACAATAACTTCAGTTTTGTCTGAATTAAGTAGCAGAAAGTTTCTAGTCATCCAGACCTTTATGTCCTTAAGGCATGCTTCTAGTTTAGATAGCTGATTGGTTTCATCTGGCTTCATAGATAAGTATAATTGAGTATCATCTGCATAACAATGAAAATTAATGGAGTGTTTCCTCATGATATTACCCAGAGGAAGCATATATAAGGTAAAAAGAATCGGTCCGAGCACAGAACCTTGTGGAACTCCATGACTAACTTTGGTTTGCATAGAGGACACATCATGAACATTAACAAACTGAGATCGATCTGATAGATAAGATTTAAACCAACTTAGTGCAGATCCTGTAATGCCAATTAAATGTTCTAATCTCTGTAACAGGATGTGATGGTCTATCGTGTCGAAAGCGGCACTAAGATCTAACAGGACGAGTACAGAGAGAAGTCCTCTGTCTGAAGCAGTAAGTAGATCATTTGAAACTCGCACAAGGGCTGTCTCAGTGCTATGGTGGACTCTAAATCCTGACTGAAAGTCCTCAAATAAACTGTTGTTATGAAGAAAGTCACATAATTGATTAGCGACTGCTTTCTCAAGGATCTTTGAGATAAAAGGAAGGTTAGATATAGGTCTATAGTTAGCTAAGGTGCCTGAATCTAGGGTAGGCTTTTTAAGAAGTGGCTTAATTACAGCTAGTTTAAAAGACTGGGGTACATAGCCCGTCGATAAAGACATATTGATCATATCTAGTAAAGAAGTGCTAATTGAGGGAAAGACTTCCTTAAGCAGCTTGGTTGGAATCGGGTCTAAAAGACAGGTTGATGGTTTAGACGAAGATATCAGAGAATTTAGCTCAGGAAGGTCAATTGGAGAAAAACAGTCAAGGTAAACATCAGGTTTTTGAGCAGTTTCCAAAGATACATCTGCACCAGTTAACGGCAGGAGGTTACAAATTTTGTCTCTTATCTTTAGGATTTTGTCATTAAAGAAGCTCATGAAATCATCACTGCTGAGGCCTATAGGAATACTTGGCTCAGTGGAGCTGTGACTCTCTGTCAGCCTGGCTACAGTGCTGAAAAGGTACCTGGGATTGTTTTTATGTTCTTCTATGAGGGAGGAGTAGTGGACACCTCGAGCATGCCGTAGGGCCTTCCTGTATTTATTAAGACTATTTTGCCAGAGTAAACGAGACTCTTCTGTTTTGGCGGATCGCCACATTCTTTCAAATTTACGCGACATTTGCTTCAAGTTACGGGTTTCTGAGTCATACCATGGAGCTAGCCTCTGTCAATGTGACAGTTAGATAAAGGAAAACTTGAAATGTTGCCTTTAACAAAAAAGATGAATCAGAAACTCAGGAAAATGGAGGATTTAGGGACATAGGTTTAATTTGTTAGCAGTTATTGTACAAGACACCAACAAACTGAAAAACTAAAGGGTCTAGCAGGAAAGAGCTTTAAAAAAAAAAGTAGTTAAGACTCATTGCAGGAAGGCAGTTCATGCAAAATAGGGTGGCTACGGCCTTACAAAAATAAATGTATTCTGGTATGCAATGGATGTACTTATAGCACACCTGAATAATTAATAGTAAACCAATATAACACCTGAATTAGCTTAATTTTTGTTAAGTATGTCTGTAGGAGATACAATATTCTATGTGACAAATGATAAGCTGGTCTAATATTTTTAAACTCTGGATAAATGGGTAGGGTCAGGATCATGTCTGTAGGTAGGTGGAAGGTCAGGTGATGAGGAAAGGGAGGAACACAAAGAGGACAACTGGTGGCCGGGAGAACAAGCCAACAAAGCCAACAAACTATTTTAATCAATCAGGTATTCATAATTGTGATAATTACTGTAATAGTATTGTTCAAATGAGAAATAATAGCACTAATAGCAAAAGTGGTTCTAACACAGGCAACAATAAAGGCTTTGGAAAAGGTCTGCAAACTGACGGTGACGGAAGCCGTGGCAAAAGTGGACCATAGCCAGATGGAGGAAAGTTAAGTGCAAATCATGACTTTTATAGGATATTTCCCAATTGACCAGTCGATGAAGATGTGTTTAATGTTTCTCAAGAGATAAACATAACTTTTTTACTTTTTTGTAGTGAGAAAGAAGACATCTTCATGTCCATCAGAAATGAGATAGAGAGACACGACGCTGAAGTTAGCATCCGATTCGCCAGCTTCCGATTTGGCACTTAAGGGGAAAGTTAAGGGGAAATTAACTTAATGTGCAGTGCGACTGTTTGTCCACTGATTGTCTGTCTTTTTGTGACACTTCTTGATGTGAAAACATTTTGGACACTTTAGGTAAGACATTAACTTTGCCTGACACCCACTATTGTATTTGTGAAACTTTTATTCTATTTGTGAAAATGCAATAAAGGCACATTTCACCATTTTTTCAGCATATAGGCCACTTTGGACCAGGTCCAGATCCAAAACCACTATACCTAGACTTCTCAAATCTGGACTAGTTTATCCCACAGAGGCTAAACATTCATAAAAACACAGTCTCTGATTTGTGAAACCTTTATTCTATTTGTGAAAATGCAATAAAGGCACATTTCACCGTTTTTTCAGCATATAGACCACATTAGACCAGGTCCAGATCCAAAACCACTGTACCCAGACTTCTCAAATCTGGACTGGATTAATCTACAGACTCTGAAGATTCATAAAAACACAGTCTCTGATTTGTGAAACCTTTATTATATTTGTGAAAATGCAATAAAGGCACATTTCACCGTGTTTTCAGCATGTAGACCACATTAGACCAGGTCCAGATCCAAAACCATTGTACCTAGACTTCTCAAATCTGGACTAGATTATCTTACAGAGGCTAAACATTCATTATAACACAGTCTCTGATAAGTGAAACCTGTATTCTATTTGTGAAAATGCAATAAAGGCACAGCCTGGCTCTTAGACTGTGGCAAAGATGGGAGACCAGACTGTAGAGTGAAATTATTCCAAGCATTTATTCACAACCCAAGAGTGTTAACAGAGGAAAATATGTATAAAAGTCAGTAATCAGTAATGTAAGCATGTGTGTGAGTGTGTGTCAAACAAACAAAGCAAACAGAGCAGAAGCTGTGGCTGCAGCGGCAGGAGCAAGAGAGAGATCTACAGTATGGAGAGCCTTATCTAGACACCGCACCAGTCCAGGTGCCTCATCAGAGGATGACCCTCCCACGACCTGGAACCTGCAAAGGAAAGCAAAGCAGCAGAAAACACAGAGGCACCTAGTGGAGTGGTGGGGTCGTCACACATTGTTGACACATATGACTATTTTGTTAGTGATTAGTCATATGTAATGATCAGTAGAAAGACACAACCTTACAAAAACAGAGTTGAGACCATAAAAACTTAAAAGAACGAAAATTGCAGAATTTTTGACAGACTCTGTGCCTTTTCAACAACTTCTCAGTGTAAAAAGATTTGAGAAGTCTAGGTACAGTGGTTTTGGATCTGGACCTGGTCCAAAGTGGCCTATATGCTGAAAAAACGGTGAAATGTGCCTATATTGCATTTTCACAAATAGAATAAAGGTTTCACAAATCAGAGACTGTGTCTGAATGAATGTTTAGCCTCTGTGGGATAAACTAGTCCAGATTTCAGAAGTCTAGGTACAGTGGTTTTGGATCTGGACCTGGTCTAATGAGGTCTAGGTATAAAACAAAAACGGTGAAATCTCCCCTATAGCATTTTCACAAATAAAATAAAAGTTTCACAAATACAATAGTGGGTGTCAGGCAAAGTTAATGTCTTACCTAAAGTGTCTAAAATGTTTTCACATCAAGTGTCAAAAGAAGACAGACAATCAGTGGACAAACAGTCGCACTGCACATTAAGTTAATTTCCCCTTAACTTTCCCCTTAAGTGCCGAATCGGAAGCCGGCGAATCGGAAGCTCACTTCAGTGTAGAGGCAAGCTAACCCGAACGGTGTGGTTGGCGTGGCCGGCGGGGTGGTGCTGGCACCGGTAGGATTTGCGCTCCGCTTGGCCGTGGGGGTGTGCCCGACGCAGTGCGACTTTGGGGTAAGCTGCCTCACTTGTCTGGCTTGTGTTAAATGTATGGATGTCATCTCTTCTCTGGTGTACAGTTATGGGTTTCCATCCGGCATCACGCATCGCAGCGTACCCCCCATACAACTATTCTCCCTGGCAGCAGATGTGGGAGGACGCCGGCTTTAATCGGCCGCTCATAGACGGACACTGGTGTTTCTTTTTGTTCCGTTATATGGTTTTTGTTATACTTTAGTTTAAGTTAGTTCTTCATTTCGTTTGGTTTTCCCTCAATTTCGTTTAGTTTAATTGTTAGTTATATGACAGTTAAATGTATTCTTTTCTCTTTGTTTGTCTTTATTTTGTGTTGAATTAATGACATTAGACAGGCCGGGAAAGGGGTTTTAGAGGTTGGGTGAGGCAGGTCGCCCACCTGTCCATCTTTCTTTTAATAGAGCTGGAAAGACACCCTTATTGTTTGTTTCACTTTAGTTGGATGTTTATTATTTTATTTTCTTTATTTGGTACATTACACACTTTGAGTATTGTTTAAGCTTGGGTTTTGTTCTTTTCTAAGTTGAGCATTACTGCATTAATTTTGAGCATTTATTTGATTTGTATATTTGGATTTGGTTTATTTTTTCTTCTCTTTATAATTTAGTTGTGTTTCATGTTTAATTTCTATTATTTTGCACAAGGAGGGAGACAACTCTAACATTTATTTTCTTTGTGTTTCGCAGGTTCTGTGGGCCGACACAAGCGGCAGTCCCCTTCCCTGGTGGTGGTGTTTTTCACAAATCATTTGGTTGTTTGATTCACGGGTGGTGTTTGATTTGGATATTTTCTCCCTGGTTGCCCTGCCGTCGTGGTAAGCCGCAGCCCTAACTTATTTCTGTTGCCCCCACTTTTGCACATTTTGAATTGCCTGTTCCATCCCTTTTTTAAGGGCACCAGTTAGACTTAGATGCATTAAAACGAGAGAGTCATCCGTGATCGGACAGTAAGTTGATCGACAGGTTACGTTTTGTCAGACAAGTCCTGTTTGAAAGAATTAAAGTGCTCTCCCCTCAGCTGCAGCATGTGTCGGGCAGAAACGTGGCGCCGTCCCTGCCCTGCAGGTGCTGACCAAGCGGCAACCTCAGGTGTTGAAAAATGAAGCCAATGCGGAAGTGCAAAAAACTGCAGTTCCTCGAGTGGCCACTTGAGGCTGGCTCCAGAAAACAAGAAATAACATTACAGCAGGTGGGAAAATGCCCATTTTTACAGCAGAAATGTTTACAGCCTGGTACAAAAAACGGTTTTGTTATAAATAGCTAATTTTATTGTTCAGGATAACTGCACGGGGGTTGAATTTTTTTATAACACACCCGTTTTAATTATATTAAGCCTTAAATCATAGGGGCCGGATCACTTGATTGACAGGTGGATCCTGCTGGCTGTCTGCTAGACGTCAACACAGACTCAGACACTGAGCTTAACTTCACCTGTTTGGGTTGTTGGAGACTTTTCGGGATTTTTCATTCAAAGTTTGGACAAATAATCTCTCTGTGGGATTTATGGAACTTTATGGCTGTGCAAGAAGTCTGAGCTCCAGCTTTTCGGTGAGTTAAATGTTAGTGTTACTGTATTGAAATATTTGTAGCACTAAGTAGCAGGTATACTGTGCTCCCTTTAGCTGCTTGTTAGCCTGTGCAGTGTTTATTTATTTAATCGTCAGTCAGTAAATAGGAGTCAGGAGTTGTTGGCGTTTACCCGGAGACATTACAGCGGACCGTAGTGATGAAGAGACCGGTTCTTTTACGTTTCCCGTTAGGTGTCGGCTCGCCGCTCTCTCACCGGGCGAGCGAGCAGCGAGTCCGCTACTTCTTTAGTCTGATAACTAAACACCTGCAGTCAGTCACCGACAGAATCTCCTCCTGGGAAAGTCAAACCAGCTCATTCATGATGTATACAGTCTATGGATAATAACTGTTAGCTACGCTGAGGAGCATATAGCCTAGCTTCATAGCCGTAGCTGGCTGATTCATGCGGCCCGCCCATAGAGCTCAGCCATAGGCTGTAGCTCGGTCGCGCTCCGCCTCTTTGCCCGTCTCTAGATTAGCCGTCTCTGGCATTTCCAATATGGCGACCCCCAGCGGCGGTGAAATTCGGGCTTCCAAAGGCTTCTTCAGAAACCAATGGGTGACGTCACTGAGACTACGTCCATTATTTATACAGTCTATGGTGCTGACTCACGCCGGGAACACACGGGATGCCGAAGCGCTGCGAAGCGCCGCACAACGAAAATCTCGGCGAGCCGGAGCACTTCCGTTCACACCAGACGCGCATATCTCCGCGCCGGTCGACAAGCGCCTCTGCTCCTCAGCTGTCGTTTACTCACATTTGGAGCTTTTTTCATGTTTTCATCATGCTCTCTCTCTGTTTGCGTGTGTGTTTTGACACCCCGCCCGCACCCCCTATAGCCAGTCCACTTTGTGTCTCTCTCTTTCTTGTGTGTGCCTGTGTGTCTGTGTCTGTGTCTGTGTGTCTGTCTATGTCTGTGTGTGTTTGTGTCTATGTCTGTGTGTCTGTGTCTGTGTGTATCTTCATCTCTCTCACGCTCTGTTTAGATACTGACAAATATATAAAAGCAAACAAATATAACGTCGCATTTGTCAATCGCGGTGTTTTATTTTGAAAATTGTTTAAATTTTGAAAATTGACCGGATTCTCTCATTGTTTCATGTGTGACTTCCTGCCAGGATTGATGCGATCGCTCGCGGCTCGCGCAAAAAATAGACCAGGCGCCGAAACGATCGCTACGGGGCGCGAGCGGCGAGTATTCGCGGCGCTTCGGCGTCCGGTGTGTTCCCGGCGTCATGCTGCCCATTTCCATACCCAGTTCTACACTCTTGATATAGCCTGCCTATCAATTGTTTTTAAGCTAAATAAATGCAGATAATACTTGACCGTAATTTCACCCATTGTCGGGAACACTGAAAACTTCCAGGACACGTCAACATGCACAGATTTAATTCTAACGGAAACCCTGCTAATTAGGCCTAAATATTTGGGGGGGGGTTTTGAGAGTCTGGCCCCCACAGTTTCTTCTTTTCTTCTCCCTCGTTCCACTAAACGTTCTATTTGGGCCTCTTAAGATGAGGTCTGGTAGCTGCAGCGGGATATCTGTCACGCCAGCCGGTCTCGCAAAGTTCAGTTGCAGCAACTCACTTCTGGTATATTGCTCCGCTGACAGTCCCGTTGACATGAAGGGTTAGCAGGAGATGTAACAGAAACCCCAACGCGGGATGAAGAAGCTCCATTTTGGGTTAGATTAGCAGCACTGTGCGCAATCAGAACAAGTTAAACAGCAAACGATCGGTTCAAAATAAGATACATACAACATAGAAACAAATATAAAACTGCGGGTCACAGCGTGCGCACGCACCCAAGCAAAATACATAAAAATTATGCAGCACAGGGGATCCCAAACTTTTCAGCACGTGACCCCCAAAATAACATTTCCTGAGACTGGCGACCCCCACTGTCCCTGGAGGTGGTTAAAGCATAACGTTGCGCACAGCCTCTCCAGTAGGCCTATCCAATCCCATGCACTAGAACAACACAAAGAACACAACAGCCTAACAACCATAATATTATTTTATAGTCATTTAAGACACATTTTTACACATTTTACACATTATTTCAACATTAAACTCACCTAACTAGATGGGTACTGCACAATGCATTGAGCAGAGCAAGTCCATTCTGGGTTTAATTTTGGAGACGGCCACTCGGAGATCGTCATCCATGTTTAGTCGCGAACTGTATTTATTTTTGATGCAAGTCAGTGCTCAGAAAGTCTTTTCACATAAGTAGAAACAAAGGGCATCAGGACAGCGACCTTGGATAGCTGCGTGTATTCCCTTTCGACGGAAATCCAGATGGTGCAGCGACGTCAGATTATTTTCTCTCGTAACAGTGAATGGTGATCTTATTCAGTCGTATTGTTCTGGAGCGGTTTCCTCTGGAAAATACTTGATAAAGTGTTCCAGGAGGAACTGGAGGTTGCGTAATGATATAGACTTCTTTACTTTTCCTTCATGGAGTCTTCCAACTTAGACACCATATCAGTCCTACCCATTTCAATTTGCGCAGTCTGTGAATAATAAGTGTCTGAAATTTACGTGAGGAGCCACTAGTAGGACTCTTGCTTTCAGTCCTTTCTTGTCCCCCAGCACTGGTGTGTTTCTTGTATACCCACCAATGCAATCGTCCCAAAGTTTATTGTCAAGTTTAATGAAAATGTCCTCACCTGTGCACGTCCCATCCAGTGGGGTGCAAAACAGCATTAAGAATTCCGTCAAAACTGTATCTGATGAATACAAGCAGCTGGACATTCTGTGATCTGTGGATTCATCCAACTGTAAAGCATATTTCCCTTTCTTCACTCTGTCAACCAGCTGAGACTTTATGTCCTTTGCCATGTCTTTGATGCCGCCGGGCAACGTTCCCTTTAGGCAGCATGCACTCACTCACGGGCCAGTTTATCCTGAGCCCAACTTATTGCTACAGCAGCAGGTTTGATTAATGTTTCCTCTATTGTGTAACTTTTTTTGCCTGTGCAGTTAAATATGCCACCTCATTATGATGCCTTTTGAGCTTTGGCTGGGATTGTTGTTTGTTTCGTAAGGGCTTTTTGGCCTTGCAACTCTTGGTCTGCAGATGAAGGAGATCCATGAAGCATGTACTGTTGCATTGTTCTGACCGGACCTGATTTGATATTATAATATATTTTGTATTTTAATGTGTTATTAATATATGCCCCTAAAACTAAGCCACGCCCCTGTGACGGGTTTAAGCCAAGCCCCATTCAAACCTGCGCCAAGCCTTGCCCCCTTGAAAGGTATAAGCCACGCCCCATTCAAACAAGAGCCAAGCCCTGCCTGTCACAGGTATAAGCCACGCCCCTAAAAGTTAAACCACGCCCCTGTGACAAGGTCAAGCCACGCCCCCTTCAAACCAGAGCCTGGCCAATCCTAGCTTGAAGTATGAATCAGAAGTTAGAGTGGCCCAAATTTAGGCTCCTGGCTCACGGACTATGTATAACAAGGACAATTATTGATGAATGATAATATTTAAAAGTATTGACTACTAAATTGTTAGTAGTAAATTATTGTATACTGAAGTAAACACTGTAAATGCTGCTTGAATTTACATAATGATACTACTACTGGTAACTGGTACTTTTAACCAGTATTCTACTGGTATTCATAGTTCTTTGTAGCCATGCCATTGAGTCAACTCCTAGTATGACATAAAGCTGGGTAGAGGGGAGGTGGCCTTTCTCCAGTGGCTAGGTCAGCATTTTGCAGAACACATTGCTGTATGTGTAGGCGTAGGGGATACAGCTATTTGTAATATAAGAAATATACAGCTTTCAAGAGGAATACAAGCTGCTCCCCATTATGAAACGTGTAATTGTATTCAAGGAAAGTCATGTAAATAGATTTTGCCTTACAATTAAACAGAAATATTTTTTCCAACCATCAAGGACAGGTTTTCACCTGGGGTTACATTGTTTCTGAGTGGGCACTTAAGCAGTACAGAGTAGATGTAGCTGGGAATAGTTTCTGAAAACTAAGATGCACTTGCTTTTTAACCTTGAATTTGCGTACACAACCGGCTGCATCATGAACCTGAACATGAAAGAGACAGCTTTTTTGTGTTCAGTGGATAGAGCAGCCGTCAGCATCATCCCCACTCTGTTTCTCAAACATTTTCCTAGGTTAAGGTGCTTGAAAAATATTTGCTTTTGATGAACACTGGTTTTCCTAGGACAGACTGTCAAAGGGTGGTACCAACTCAGTGGACTGTCGGTCAGAACAGATGAGCAAAGGCATGGAGTTCCAGTCCAAATATTTATTGTTAAACTGGTTTTCTGATGAAAGAAAGGAGTAACAAAGTACATTTTACTATACATTATAGTACCCAAACCATTATTATTATAACATAATAGTAATTAATCTTAATCACTATTAAAGTATAAATCTTGCATTAAATGATCAGTTGCTAACACAGGAACTAAATAAACATCACAAATAAAGCATAAACTGCATAGGATACTTCAAACACATTTTAAGGAAACTTACATATCAAATACACAGTTCAAACTTGAGGTGAGGGGGCATCCTTTATTAGCTTTGAAGCTCCGCCCATTCAGGAAGTGAAGAGGCAGGTAAAGGAGAGTCAGAGGAGGAGGAGGGGATTTTTCACAGCTGCCCCTCAAATATGTGTTAATCATATTTGAATTGTTGGAAAATCCTTACATTGCAAGAAGTTATGGATCAGCCTTGATCTCTGAGATCAAAACCAGCCGACTGACAGGATGCACATAGGTTTTTCCTTTTATCTGTATTTCTGCCACTCTGACTCTGCCATCAGAGCTTGGGAGGAGTTTCTGTACTTTTCCAATTGGCCATGATGCTCGAGGCAGATTGGGGTCCACAACCATTACTACTGCATCCAAGTTGATATTTGGGTTTTCTACTTTCCATTTTTGTCGTACTTGAAGTGATGGTAAGTATTTTTTTGCAAGGCTTGTCCAAAATTGATCTGCGAGCACTTGACTGTGACGCCATTTCCTTGTTCCCAGAAGTTCAGGATGGGAATAAACAACTTGAGGGAGAGCTGCCTCCCGCTGCCCCATGAGGAGAAGATTGGGAGTGACTGGGTCAGGATCAGTTATCTCGGATGATACATAACCAAGGGGTTTGGAGTTTAGAATTTCTTCTACCTCTATTAGCACCGTTCTCAAAACCTCCTCTGTGACACTTTGATTGCCCAAGGTCACTCGCAATGCAGACTTTATAGCTCTTACTTCCCTTTCCCAGGTTCCCCCAAAGTGAGGAGCATTTCTTCAGAATCGAACTTTGTACTTTGACAGTTGCTCCTGAAGGGAAGGGTTCAACTGGTCGAAGGCTTGCTGCAACTATCGTTCTCCTCCAACAAAATTAGTTCGATGGTCAGAGATGACCTCAAAGGGGGTTCCGCGCCGAGCCACAAAGCACCGGAAAGACATCAGGAAGGACGTCAGTGTCCAGATTGGAGAGCAGATCGAGGTGGATGCAGTGGGTAGTAAGACATTTGAATAGAACTCCCCATCTCTTTTCTTGGCAACGTCCAATTTTAATGAGGAATGGACCAAAGCAATCCATCCCTGTGGACCAGAAAGGAGGTTTGAATAAGCGCAGACGAGATGGAGGTAAGTCGGCCATCCGCGGAACCAAGGGTTTTTTTGCAGTCTATGCATGAATGTTGATGTTTCCTTACTGCTTGTCTCCCACGCAAGATCCAGTAGTTCCTCCTGAGGCTGGCAAAAACTCTCTTCGGACAAGGGTGATGTAGCTTGTTGTCTCTGTCCTCTTCTTGAGGGTTAAGCCTCTTTACATATCCAGCTTCCAATAACTTTTTTATCTCCTGATCATAAATGCCTGCTTGCTCCGGGCTTTTTGAGAGTTTCCGTTCAGTGCGTCTGAGTGCTGGTAGAACTGATTCCTTTGGAGCCTGCAGTTTTGGGGCATTGCTTTTGTGAAGAAGGGGGGTTGCATAGTGACCAACTCCGTTGACCTCCACTCATCGTTTTACTTTCAAGGCATGCGAGTGCCTCCTGGTCTTGCTTAGAACGTGTGGTGACTTTCTCGCTTTGAAAGGGTAGGACATCAACTTTCCACAGCTTTTCCACGTCATGATAAAGGTCAACATTTTGGGCTTTGCAGGAAATGAAAAGGGACTGAATCTCTCTCCCCAGGACCCAAACGAACTCTTTCAATAGGACAGACGAGATGAGGGTGATCCGATCCAATAAGGAGTAAGGGTTGAATTTTCCTAAAGGCCTGAAGCGGTAAGTCTTGCAGATGCTTAAATCTTTGTAATACCTGAACAGGACAAGACTGCTGTGCAAGGGCTAATTTTTCAGCAGTGAAGGCGTCCCTTATAATGAACTTTTTATTTGCGTTTGTAACTGAGGAAATGTTGAATGTTACTTTTGTACCAGCTAGAGTCTCAGTCCCTTGGTGGACAGTTTTGAGCATGAGAGACTCAGCCGCCCCTTCAAGACCAAGAGAGTCAGCCGCAGTTTGTAGTAGCATAGTTCGTTCTGAACCATCATCCAAAATAGCATAAGTTTCAAGGCTTCTCCCTCTGTAACTTAGCTGCACTCTGACCACTTTTAAAAGGACTCTGGTACTGCAGCTTGAACGAATCAGGCAGGAGGTACTGGAATCCCTTGGTGGCTGGTTCACCTCATGAAGGACTCCTAGGTGTTTTCCTTTGCATTTTGGGCAAAGCTTCTTAAGATCAGAGTTTGAGGTTCTGTGCTCACGTGCACATTTCCAGCATCGCCCTTTATCTTGAATCCACTTCCTGACTGCATCTTTTGAGAGCTGACGAAAGTCCGGACAAACACTTAAATGGTGATCAGGGACACCACAAAATGGACAGGTCTGACCATGACGTGTAGAGGACTGAGTCACAGGTTGATACATTTCCTTTCCAGCATGACTAGCTCCATGAAGAATAGTTGTAATTGGACTGCTGGACTTCCCATAACTTGACCTTGTAGGCCTACGTTCCTCCCAGTTCCCTTTCCTGTTGTCTCGTGTTTGTGTAGCCATAGATTGGCATTCTGCTTCCTCTTCTAACCAGTTAGAGAAGTCAACAAGATTATAAGGAATGCCTGGTCTTGTAGCACGGGTAAATCTGGCATAGTTAGCCACATGATCAGAAGGAAGTTTTCCCAGGAGCTGCTGTACATGAGATGCGCAAGCCAACTCTGCATCTCCCTCACCATTTTCCAAGGACTGCAGCATTCCTACAAGAGCTCTGACTCGGATAGCAAAATCACTGAAGCTTCTGGAATCACCAAAACGCACATACGGAAGATTGAGGATGGCCGTAATTTCCTTCAGAACAAGTTGCTGTGGCTGGCCATACCTCTGCTGTAGGGCTGACAAAGCTTTGGTGTAAGGAAGGGGGTGATGAGCATAGGCCAAAGCAAGGTGACAGGCGGTTTTCAACTTCAAGTGATCCAATAAGACATGATATTTGAACTGCTCACTTTCATCATGGGGCAGAAGATTTGTCAGAGCCATCTTAAGCAGGGCAAACTGTCTTGGATCCTCTCGGGTGAAGTATGGGAAGGAGGGGGCTGCTACATACGATCGGTTTGGTCTCAGTGACTGCTGTGGTGGGCACCGAGGAATGAAATGAGGTTTGGTAAGTTGGATTTGCACTGTGGACAGTTAGGAAAGAAGGAGCAGTGTAAGGACGCATATCATGATCAGCTGAAATAGCCTGAAGCTGTGAGGACGGTTGATATGCATCAACTTGAGGCAGCTGACGACTGTTCAAGGGAGCATGAGGCAGCAGATAAGGAGGTTCAGAAGAATTCCTAGCAGTTTGAGAATGCTCATGAGGATGCACTAAAGGAGCTTGTACATAGGAAGGGTCCCGAATTCAAACGCAGAAGATATGGGGATCACTGCAGGCTGAGGCTCTGCCAAATGAGGAGGTTGAGAGGAAGAAGTTGGTAAAGGTAATAATCCCCTTTGCCCTGGACAGGTTCGCACAGTTGAGAAGAGCGTGTTTCAACCAGTTTGGAGTTCTGATGCTCAGGAAAGGGCAGAGAAAGTTGACTATTCTCTTCTACAGCAAACTGATGATGATTAGAATGCTCATGCTGCCTACATGATAAATTCAAAGGTTGGTCAACATGAGAAGTTTCTGTGGAGGCTCCTGAATATGGTTGCTGCATACCAGAATGCACACAGGTTTCAAGGTGTAATTGTTGATCAAAGGAATGCTCGCTGGTTTGTGTTGCCTGGGATGACTTTGGCCTTACAGACTGTGGTGTGGCTATAAGAGAGCCAGAGGGTCTTGGAAGTGAGCATATGCGGCTGGGTGCAGGTGGCAAAGGAAGATTGAAGGTAGGGTTACTGATGGGGATGTTATGCTCACATAACTTGTCATGTAGTTCTTTGACTATAGGTGGGGGGTTGTGATATCCACATGGTCCAGGGGACTGATCAGCGCAGTCAGGGTTTAATGATATTGACGAGCGAGAAGACATGAGTGAAGCAGAAGATGACCTTTTGTCAACCTTTTCTCCAAGGGCCTGCACACTTCTTCCCAAATCCAAGATGAGTCCTTTAAGCTGTTCAATTTCTCCTTTCATGAGTTCCATGTCCATGCTGGCAGTCTCTCCCTTTAAATTCCCTTCTTTTGTGGTTGTGGAATGTTTGAGAGGTGGGGCAAGTTGTCCAGTTGAAGCTAAACCTTTCCCAGCTGAAGCTGTAGCCATGTTAGCTTTATCAGGAGGCTCTGAGGGTTGAGGGTTAGCATGGCTAGCTTCTGGAGGCAAGCTTGGGAATGAGGTTTGGTAATCTGCCAGATATCCAGGTGGTTTGTGAGAGCGTGTTGGCCTTTTATTTAATGATGCTCTGTCCATTGAATTGGTCTAGATCCGGCTCAAAGGACCATGAAAAATATTTGCTTTTGATGAACACTGGTGTTCCTAGGACAGACTGGTTAAAGGTTGGTACCAACTCAGTGGATTGTCGGTCAGAACAGATGAGCAAAGGCATGGAGTTCCAGTCCAAAAATTTATTGTTAAACTGGTTTTCTGATGAAAGAAAGGAGTAACAAAGGACATTTTACTATACATTATAGTACCCAAACCATTATTATTATAACATAAAAGTAATTAATCTTAATCACTACTACAGTATAAATCTTGCATTAAATGATTAGTTGCTAACACAGGAACTAAGTAAACATCACAAATAAGCATAAACTGCATAGGATACTTCAAACACATTTTAAGGAAACTTACATATCAAATACACAGTTCAAACTTGAGGTGAGGGGGCATCCACATGCAGCCAGCCAGTTCCATTGTTCCCAAAGAACTTGTCACAGGTGAGCTGGCTTCCTTTATTAGCTTTGAAGCTCCGCCCATTCAGGAAGTGAAGAGGCAGGTAAAGGAGATTCAGAGGAGGAGGAGGGGATTTTTCACAGTGCTAAAAAAATGTTTTGCTACTTCCAAATTACTATAATAAGAGATGAGTAAGAAGAGAAAACGGTGTTATATGTCTTGAAGGCACTTATTGAAACAGCATAGCACATTTTGATCTTCTCTTGTGCACGCTTTATGACACGAATACACTGTTTAGCATACCCAAGTAACATTTAAACTTCATTATTATGGCAGTCGGTGTGGTTTACATACTGTCATACAAACATTTCTCATATCATTAATCTCTTCTGTGTCACACATACGCTATGTAGTGTAATGCATGTGGTTACATAAAAGTTGATGTTGGTGAGGTAATGTGTGGTTTTATAGTTTGTTGTAGGTACTGTTTAATAACTGCCATTCATACACATACACTACTTCATAAGGGCTGTACTGCACTATCTGAAACTCTGCTGGTAATCTGGAGAATTTCAACCTATCTGGGAGTGATGTTATGAAAATACGAAATCTGCACATGAGGTCTCATCCCTATTGGATAAACTGGACAGTAGCTTGAGAACTGAAATGTGTGTTTGAGCTTAGTGTTGATTTATGACACACCTCAGGATCGTAATGGGATTGGAAGTTCCTGCCTCTTCCTCAGCGGCCTCTGTCAAACTTTGTCATGGCTTGGTACATGGTGAGTTGAGCATTTCCAAGACCTTTAGTTCTCTTCTTTACTGTTTGGATTTCTTTTCTAGAGATAGGGATTTTTGAGGGGGTCAGTGAGTTTGGATATGGCTTTAAACTTTACCTGTCCATGGTCCATAGACCAGTTCATAGCCAACTTCACCCACAGCTTCTGTCATGGTGAGATCCTTTTCCAGTTGTTCAGCTGGGACTGGAGGAGTCTGGTTGAATTGTAGCACTGCTGGGCCCTGGCTGTGGATGGGCACGGGCCCCTTGACTCTGTCTCTTACCACTACCCCTTCGCTGTAGCTGTTCTTATGAGGAGTCTTTTCAAGGAAGCGGAGGAGTTGTATTCTCTGTGTGCTCAGCAGAGGAGGAATGTGAAGGCTGTGGTGGATGCTGTAGCCCCCCCTACCCCTCTACAGGTTGGTGTACAGGATTGTAGGAAGGTGGGAGAACAGAGTCCAGATCATAACTGATGCCTTTCTTCATCACATTTGGCTCTGCATGACATGACACTCAGACAAAAAGGATAAAATGTATTAGTGCTTATGTTAATGAAATAGACGCTCTGTGAGTGTGTTTCTGCCTTTTCTTCTTCCTTTCATTTAATTTTCCTTCTCTCTGCTGTTTGTTTTCACATTTTAAAGGCCTCTCAGTCTGCCAAAGGTTTAATTATTTTTCCTCACCTTAAGACTCTGTTGCTTTTCCTGATCCTCTCTCTCCTTTTTCTAACTACTGTGTATTCATCATTCACTATATCTCCAGTTATTATTCTAAACTTATGTTTTGTTTATAGAATTGTAAATTTAGTTTTCTTTTATACAATGTTTACATCAAAGCTGTATATTGTCATGAGTCATTCTAGTTTAGTTATGTTTTTGTCTTGTATTTCGTTGTTCAGTTATTATTTCTTGTTTTACCTTGTCACTTTGTCTCCCTGTCATGAGTTCTCATTGTTTAGTTTTGTGTTTAATGTATTCCATGTTCGGTTCACTTGTGTCTCTTTGGTTAGATCATTTCCTGTTTTACTTTGTCACCTTGTCTCTCGTGTTGGTCCACTTCCTGCCTTTGTGTTTCCCGCTTGTTTGATTATGTGCTCTGCCCTGATTGTTTTCACCTGCCCTTGATTGTCTCACCTGTGTCTGATTAGCCTCACCTCCTAAGTTTATTTAGTCTTTGTGCTCCCCTGTCTCTGTGCTGGTACATTGTCTTTGTCTCTGTCTGTGATAACCGTATGCATGTCTTCCTGTGTTTGCTGATGTCTCGTTTTGGATTTTTGGATTTTGGATTACCCGGCTCCTTGTGGTTTTGCCTGTTTTTGTTGACTCTTCAGTTGGATTTTTGTTTTATTTAATCATTTAAATCTGCATCTGGGTCCAAACCTTTTTGGGAACATTGAACCTTGACAGAATGTACCAGCCACACATGGACCTAGCAGATTTTGACGATTTGGATTGTTTTGTTACAATTCAATTTTTTCAGAACATTTTGAGAGAGCTGAGAGGAGATGTTGATTTTGAGCAGTCTCCCTTGACTGGGACTCGCTTGGCCATTTTTCCTGGCTCCCGTGGAGGCACCAGGAAAAGACGTGGCCATCGTGGCTCTCGTCTTCCTCGCTCCTCTCCCCTGCCCAGAGCCCCAGAGCCTCCATTGCCTAGCTCCCCAGTAACTCCTGCCCCTGTGTTCCGGTCGGAGGTCCTGCCGACTCCTGCCCCTGTGTTCCGGTCGGAGGTCCTGCCGATTCCTGCTCCTGTGTCCTGGACGGAGGCTCTGCCGACTCCTGCTCCCCGGGTCCAGTCGGCTACCCGGCCGACTCCTGCTCCCCGGGTCCAGTCGGATCCCCCGCCGACTCCTGCACCCCTGGTCCAGTCGTTTCCCCTGCCGACTCCTGCACACCGGGTCCAGTCGGCTCCCCTGCCGACTCCTGCACCCCGGGTCCAGTCGGCTCCGCTGCCGACTCCGGCATCCCGGGTCCAGTCGGCTCCCCGGCCGACTCCTGCTCCCCGGGTCCAGATGGCCCCTCTGGCCCAGCTGGAGGACCCCCATCCTGGTTCCCCGTCGGCGTTCCAGCCGACACCCTCTCTGGCCCGGCTGGAGGATTCCCATCCTGGCTCTCCGTCGGCTTCCCAGCCGACACCCCCTCTGGCCTGACACGTGTTCCTGGTTCTCCATTGGCGGTCCGGCCGACACCTGCTCCTTGTTCCCCATCGGTGGTCCGACTGACACCTGCACCTGTTTCCCTGTTGATGGTCCGGCTGACCCTAGTTCCTGGTTCCGGTTCCCTGTTGGTGGTCCGGCCGTCACCTGCATCTGGTTCTGGTTCTCTGTTGATGGTCCGGCCGACACCTGCATCTGGTTCTGGTTCTCTGTCGGTGGTCCGGCCGACACCTGCTCCTGGTTCCCCGTCGGCGGCCTGGTCGGCCCCCTGCCCGTCCTGCAGAGAGGCTTCGCCCGCCTGGTCGGCCTCCTGAGAGGCTCTGCCCGCCTGGTCGGCCCCTTGGCCGCCCTCCTGATCTACTTCGCTCGCCTGGTCGGCCCCCCGGTCGCCCTCCTGACTATTGTCCCACATTGATGAACTTTGTTACCTGAACTCTTGACCTTGTCCGTTCAGTCCTATTCTGTTCGGAATGTCACTGCAAAACCACAACACCTTTGAGCTAAAAATAGCGGTATCCACAAGTGCAGCTTCTTAAACCCACCCTATTTACTTAGGGGTCAAATACCACTCGCCCTTCTCAAGCGGAAGCGTTCTGATTGCGAGTAATAGCTGGCCTTACGCCACGCTTATATCTCTTCTTTAGCCCACTCATAGTCTCGCCCTCCTTCTCTGGGAGCGTTACTCACGCTCAAATTTACCCACCCGTTCTCGTGGGGACCTTAATACCACTCGTTATGCACCATACACGGTGGTCTGTCATTCAATGCAAACGCTATTCTCAAGGTCTGCGGTAACGTCACACCTGCTTCACCAGGCAACACGCATCTAAATATCACAACACCATCAATGACCACAATAAATTCAATGAACAGTTTCATACATGCATGGGATAAACTCTTTTAACACCAGGTGCAGCACACTCTTATGGTAAGCCTACATTCTGTAACATACATCTAAACACACAGTTAAACAGCACAATGGGCTCACAATACAACTTCATGCACACGCGCAGGAACCTTGGTTACTGTATTCCACACTCCCTCTCAGCCTTATTTTTTCACATGCACAGACCACAGTCTCCCCCTCACTCAGACACCAGACTTTATTTCTTCATTTCACTTGCTCAGACCCTTCAACAGCTCCACTATCTAATGCTCTCTGCACTTTCTCTCTCAAGGAGAAAAAAAAGAAATTCTGTTTGATGAAATTACCTGGTGTCAACATACTGAAAAAGTGAAAAAAAATTGCAAAAAGATCAACAACATATTGCGATGTTTGTCAGGGCGAGATTAGGGAGCAAGTACACTGTAAAATGCTAATTGTAAATGTAATTTAGCTAACTTTATTGATTCTACTACTTTAACATAGTTAAGGCAACTTTCTGGTGAGGAAAGTAATTAAACTCATAAGCTTTAATAACCTTTACTTAAAAGTATGAGTTGGGAAGAACCACCCCCAAACACGGAAAAACTTGACAGAACTTCCAAATTTGTCAGCGCCGAGTTTGATAAATAGACTGAATGAGTAATAGATACAATAAAGACCTAACCAACGTAATATCTTGACTGTTTACTAACCCTGTTTCGAGCGTGTTTGTCAAATCAGATGGTGATGCAGCAAAAAGGGTCCACTGTCAATGGGAAAAATAGACAATCAGCATTTATTAGCGGGTCTTCTGAAAAAACCCGTCACTGTGCTAATTTCGGTGGGAAAGGGGTGTAAGTGAAACAGGAGGACATCTTTACAGTATTCAAAAAGACGTAGGCATTGGTGGAATGCAGAGCAGGAACCCAAAGGAGGAGATGGTCCTTACACATCTGAGAATTAGACATCAGAATTAAATCAAACACTTCATAGAATAAACAAGTATCCTACTGGACAATGCATACACTATAATAAACCGGAAACTGTCAAACATGTACATGTAGACAGCAAAGGGTATGATGAGCAAAGAAGGGAATTAAAATCAGAACTGATCTGATGAAAATCAGAAAATTTTACATTGGGGAATCTGCTAGGAAAAACATGGTGTAAGGTTTGCAGTCTTCTAGTCAAGTAGTTGTCACTGTCTACATGTCTGTCTAAATATATTAAACAAATTGAAAATCAAAATTAAAATGATCTATCTGGAATTGTATTTTTAAAACATCTATATAATCTATGACATCCATAGGTCCATACGGAATCATAATATTCGTGAAATCATTCGGGCCAAGGGATCCTTTTATTGAAGAATATGAGAAGACTGAATAGAATGTCACAACTGTAGCTCATCTATAATTACATGTGTGCAAGCGGTAAAAGAAGTAGGTAAGTAAAAATCCTTTGTTAGATATAAGTGTATGAATATTTTCATTTTCAATATTTTCAAATGAAGTTAACGTATTTACAGTATTGAGAGTAGTGGTATTATTAACAGGTAAATGGTCCCTGTCAGTGTTTTACTATAATATCTGATGTTTTTTGGAAAACATAAAAAAATATTATTACTGAATTGGTATGTTGGTATGCATTTAACTGCAGAGTAGAGTTGCTGACCTGTGAGTACCATATGTTGCTAAAAAGTCAGACACTTCTCATGAGCTCATAAAAACAAGTCCTTTCTTCAGTTTAAAAAACCTGGGGTTCAATGGTTTATTACCTCAACATGGAGTTTTCTTCAGCATGTGAAGGGACACTTAATCCTTCAGTTAATCATATAAATCAAAATCAACACATCTGGAGATCAATGGTTTTCACTGGAAAGGTAGGGGAAAAACGAATCGAAAGTGTCTAATACTGTCAGACAGATGTAGTGGAGTGAAAAGTACAATATTTACCTCTGAGATGTAGTGGAGAAGACATATTTAGTACCTAGCACGTAAATAATTTTATTTAATTTGAAATTATTATGACTTCTAATTGAGAATGGATTAGCATGGTGTACTCCACAGTCACCTCTAAACACCAGGGAGTCAGTCATGAGAGATTGCTTGCGCACTGGTTACGGGACCTTCTACCTTGCTTTGAAGTAAATGTATTGAATAGTAGCCTATACCATACTCTTTGGGGGCTGCAAGGACGTTGAACTGGTGGATTTTTGGCCCAGTCCAGCCCTGCTTACACCGGAATTATAGAGAGAATTTCATTTTCTTTTCTCCTTCCAATCGACTGCTCCACACTCCAGTCCAGTAGATGGTGGTAATGCACCTTTAAACTAGTTTGCCAACCGCCATTAAAACGCAGAAGAAGAAGAAGAAGAAGAAGAGAAAAAAATATCCAAAATGGCGGCGCCCTACACCCGCATTTACTGATAGGCAATGGCTTAGTTCAGAAGAACAACTTTAATCTTGAAAATACACTGATAAATAGATAACAGGTTAATTGTGTTTCTAGAAATGGCTCAGTGTTTAAAAACGGCGGTTCCATTGCTTTCTCAAATCGTTTTCCTTAAAGATTTCAAACGGTTGTCCGCACATGTAGGAGCCAGCCTCCTGCAGGTCCGTAGAAACTTCGGTAGCAGTCGGTGTCTGACAGCCAAGGTCACTACTGCACGCAAACCCAGGGAGAGAGTACAGATTACCGGGCTGGAGGTGGTCACGTACGGGAAAAGGATGCACCTTGTGCCGGGGCTGGCAAAGCCCGTTAACCCACAGTGGGAGAGGGACTACAAGGATCACAGGCAATACAGGGCTTCCCTGGGTAGCGAGATGCCTCTGCACAATGAGAACCCGTGCTATGTATACAACCAACGGACTAACGCACTGGAAGGTAAAATGTTCCCACTTACACTTCCAGTTCATCGTTATAGGCTATGTGATATGTGGAGCCTCTGGTTCGGGGGTAGGGGTACTTTACAAAAAAACTACTTTAAACGCCTGGACTCGGTATAGCCTTGATATAGTCCGGGAATGTGTAGCCCAAATTTTAATAAATAGTTAGTTTTTGCTCACACAGCTTGCAAGTTATACGTGTTTTTAGACCTTCAGCGAAATAGCATTAACAGATGCTTTAGTGTGTAAATGCCCATTCAGCAGCAACTGAGATTTCAACGTTGAAATTTGGTTGAAACTGGGTGAAATCAGTTTTGGACATCTAAGACATAATTTAAACCGTTTTTCAACCGGCTAAAATACGGTTATGACATCAACTTGTCAGAAACACTTTTTTTTCATCACAGCAATGAAAGGGTTACGGAAGTGATGATTGTAGCGACATTTCTCAAAAATAATTTTGCAGTGGTGTGTGAAATCCTGTCTACACAAAGACATCATTTCAACACATTTTATTTTACATGCAAAAATCATAAACACAGCGCTTTATGGGATGTGTGATGTTAAAGAGAAGATTCAGAGACACATAAAGCAGCGGTCTCAAACTCCATCAACGGGGCCTAAAAACTGGGTCTAAGACAAGGGCCGAACGGGGTCAACATTTTTAGAACAGACTTAAATAAACCACGTTTTTATCAGAGGTATTATGACAAATTAGTCATACAAAAATATGAACTTAACTACTCCCAAGACATCTTATAGAATTCTTTAAAAAATCAAGGGTATCGAAAACAAGAAATGAGATCGAATTTAAAATAAAAGACACAGCAGCATAATTAATTTGTTTGTCTCCCTCTCTATCAGCAGTAATTTCCAAAAAACTTTTTAACACATGCTTCAAAAACAGCCAGAAAACTATATTTTTTGTCAAGAAAATCTTAAATATTGTTTTTTTTTTATCACAACACCGTCAAGCAAAAACTTTGAAATAAGATCAATCTGGTGAAAATGTGCAAATATATATATATACATAAACAGCCTACCTTGTGATTACAAGGAAAAGTGCAAAAAGAAAACATATTTAAGTGCACTCTGCTCTTAAGCCCGTTTGCCCAAGTCAGATGCTTAGCATCTTTTTTTGGCTGCAGGTTCATTCATGTTTGGGGTTAGGTTCTGAGCTGTGGACACTCTCAGGATGGATTGTGCATCAGTTGCTTACACAGGTATGTGCTTCCAAACATGCAGAGCATTTTAGCAGCTGGGAGGCAGAGCTTGGGGCATCGTTTCAGAGTTCTATCAGCTCAATTGGGATGTTTACAGGTGCTCTGTCCAAGTCAACTACAAACGGATTACTGAGCAGTTCTAATTAATATTTCTGAGCCCCAAAGTCGGAAAATCACAGAGTTGAACTCTTGCCAGGTCCACTCAGTTTATCAGCAAAACACGCAGTTGGGAACACCATGGTGGAGACGTGGTTTGTCATTGTCTGGCAACTTGGAAAGTGACCCAAGTTTCCTTGCTGCATCTGAGTCTCCCACAGGCGCACCTTGGCTTGTTAAGCTCTCACTGCATCATTCATGTCCCATACAGCAACGCCGTGTATCTTGCCCAGGCCTGGTTCAAGATGATCCCAAAAGTCTGTCTCTCTGTCTGCTTTGTTGACTGTCTTCATCATCAGTCTGTTTAATTAAGTCACAAAAGTTAAATATTTTTTCTTGCAATTCAGTCCTCATAGCACGTGAGCGCGAAGAACAAAACCACGAGAGTTATAGGGAAAGGCATATTGTATAACAAGATGCCAAAAATACACTCACGGCCAAAGCCGACACTAACAGAGAGTAAACATCAGTGCTATACTAACTTACATGTTCATGGAAGCACACGCGATAAAAAAGAGTCTGTCGGTTATCTCTGATGTCGTGTAGTAGGTGCAATCAACAAGTCTCCCGGTATGTCTCCCTCATTGCCGTATTTCGAGGGGATGCACTGAGTCGTGCTGTGTTCAGGAGCACTCAGAAATGTGAGTGATCACACATTTTTACACATATTCTGAAAGATCCCTGTATTTATGAATCGATATTTGGTCCTTTAAATGAGAATCGGGGAAAATCGATTTTTTTAAAACCCAGCCCTACTAAAGACCTCAATTTATTCATGACATATTGGAAAACGTATCACAAGTTAATCTGGCCAACTGCTCCTTACCACAGCTGATAGCTATCTCCATGCTGACATTGATCAGGGCTTAAATGTAAACCCCAGACGTTGTTTCACTTGTAGACTGTATTCGGACATAATAAGAATGATGATTACAAAAACAAGACAATTGCCTAAACTTTTTGACAATTTATTGAAGTTTACTTTGTTTTAAACAGGCTTTGACACAGTTACCTTTATCATAATTTCCATAGGAGAGTCACTAAAATACAACTTCCTCCATAATATATTCGTAGCATATGAAAAAATGCGGATAGTCGCAGCCTTATATTCCACAGGGAACTAAGAGGATTAAGTAAATAAGTACTAAATAAAGGCGTCAAGACTTTTTTTGCAGCTATAAATTTGTTTAATCTGATTGAGCTTTGGAAAGCAGAGTGGAAATGTTCAAAGTGTCCTGAGAGGGGGAAGTTAGCTTCAACACAACTGTCATGTGGAACTGTTTTTAGTGAATACAACGGTGATGATTTTGACTTGGAATTTGTCAAAAAAACCCAAACATTTTATTAACTAATTGCATTTATGTATTTAATTTTATTGGTGAGATAATATGACCAAAATAAGTGACATTAGAGAGGTAATGAAATTAACTAAACTAAATGAGAAAGAAAGTTAATGCTTTTGTTTGGATGAGGTTTATCTGTGTTAAGTGTGATCTGAAACAGCGTTTCTATGAACAAAATGACTGCTTTTTTGTATTTGCCAGGGAGGGTAAGGGGAGAAAGGAAAAATTAATAATAAACAATAAATACAAAATTAAATTTAAAAAAAGTTTTCTTTTAAGTAGATATCATATTGTGACATAAGTACATACTAGAGCCCGACCGTTTTATCGGTCAACCAATTCTATCGGGCGTTATTCACACATTGCAGGTATATCGTTTCGATATCAATATATAGCGTATGTGTCTTTCAATATGCTCCGATATAAAATAATTTAATTTCAGCAGTGCTGTGGGATAAAGTCATTACGCCTCCTTACAAACAGAGGGCATAATTTTAATTATGACAGCATATGAGAGCCAGGCTCTCAACTTTTCTAACAAAATACAGCTGAAGTCAAGAAATGTAACAGCCATCTCACTCGTGGTTACAACTATAAACCAGCACAAAAATGACAATTACCAACATATGCAGAACATATGTACTAAACAGACAAAATAAAAACACTAACAAAATATATTTTTTTGCATTTTGGAACATAAATAGCAAACTTAACGACTTAAACTACTCAGTCAGCACTAGGCGGCAGGCATGATGGAGGACGAAGCATTATCTTTCCCATACAGAACGAAACATTGTGAACAACAAACTCATGTTAAAATCACAGTAATTAACCAAAGAAAGCTTGCTTTCAGAGCGCCGCTGTTTCTACCCTCTGCGCATCTAAACTGCGCAGACGAGATCCCGTGTGTACAGTCTGGCTCTCAGTTAGTTTTAAATTCGATAGTAACGAAGGTACAGGAGCTTTAAACTTTATTGTCTGCTAGTTTCACAGCGGTTACGCTCTAAACAACAAGCTTACACGTCTACACCTCCGTACAACCCCGCAGGAAGATACAGGGTTTTGTTTTATTAAGCCATCGTCGCGCTGATTCCAGGTGTGTGGGTCTGTCTACTCCGCCCTCCGTCACGCCTGCAGCTCCTTACAGCAGTGAGACACACACACGCGCGGACTGTTCTCATTCACAGAACGGCAAATGAAGACGTTTTGTGAGGTCCCTTTCACGTCTCATAGAGAAGTTAAAGTTATGATGTGACGGTGATACAGACAGAGAGCAGAGCAGAGAGACAGCCATGTCACCGTCACGTTACATTTTGATTGAGTCCCGAACTGCAGACTGTTGGCTGAGCTCCAGACCGCTGCCCCGCGATAGACAGTCCATAGATCGTCCAAAATGCCCCAAACAGAGCAGAATGATAAGAATAGAAACACAGACGAAGGGCAGATCCTCTGCAGATACAGACACCAGCTCACACTTCTCCTGGATTATGATGTTGATTAATAGGGAATATTTAATATAGAAAATTCTGCTCATTAAGCCTGTTATTACTATTATTAGCAGTATCAGTCTGTTAAATGAGCTGGTCTGTGTTTAGTGACTTTCATCTTCAGCAGCACTGTGTGAAGGTGGGAAAAACAGGAAAATAATTTTTGTTCCTACTTTTGTGTGTTTTTGCGTAATACTCACTTCTATTTAATTTGATATTTTATTTTGGTGCTATAAAGGTGCTACAGAAACACTGTTTTATTTGAATTTTGTATGTCATGCAAATGTGACAATAACTTTTCAGATTTGGAATTTTAATATTTTAATTTCAGATACATTTTGAACATATGTGAATATATCGGCAGATATATCGATATCAGATTTTTTTTACTCCCTGATATCGGACCCAAATATCGGTCGGGCTCTAGTACATACACATGGTAAATGGTAAATGGACTGTATTTATATAGCGCTTTTCTAGTCTTTGCGACCACTCAAAGCTGCTTTTACACTACATGTCACATTCACACACATGCTACCTCAAGTGGCCCACTGTCAATCAGTTATCACATTCATACCCATTGGCTATGCCACCGGGAGTTTAGTGTCTTGCCCAAGGACACTTTGACATGTACACTGAGGGAGCTGGGGATCGAACCTCCAACCTTCCGATTGAAAGACGACTCTACCACTGAGCCACAGCCGCCCCACATGTACACTCATCTTTGTGTTTTTATGAAATAATACCCAACCTAATACGCACACACACACATCTGCACATATCCCCACAAGCACCCACTTATGCACTCACACACACACAGACACACTGTCCTGATTATATTCACATACTAGTTTCGTTATATGCCATGATGATAGTCATATGTAATAATAGTGATATTTTGATTATCTTCATATATAATACAATATTGGACTAATAATTATAAATTAGGCAGTGCAGCAACCATATAATAAAGTTGTAGTAGTCATTATCTACAATCAATAGCATATATTGCAACAATAACCATTATGATGCTTGTACAGCAGTGAGTTGTAAGGCCGGACCGGGCCGCCAGGGAGGCGTGAAACAGGCACCCCCACTGAGCCGCACAGCCAGAGACCCCAGGGTGAAAAAGAGGGACGGGATTAGCCCCCCAGTTAGTTAAGTTTAAGGAGGTCTTTCTTTAGAGCTGCACCCAGGCCCTGAGGTGGGTGCTGGCCCTGATAGGACCTGTGCCTTCCTGGAGTTGTCCACTCCCAGATCACATGAAGTTAGTCTGACTACTGAGGAGTGGCACTTAACTGTATTTGTGATTTTGTTTGTTTATCTTTTTTGCAGTTAGTTTTTCTCTGTTTTGTTTTCTTGTTTGTTTTTGCCCTACTTCTCTCGTTTCCCTCATGAGAGGGAGGGAGGGTATGCACTGTCAGCCCCTGCCCCATCCACCACCTGCCGGGGGTCCCACCAAACTGAAGGACCTTGAGGAGGCACCAGTTGCCCCCATCCCCATCCCCATCCCCATCCAGCCCAGCCCGGCCCCACCCCTCACCACTGTGGATTGATAGCACAGGTTTCATCATAACAAATTGCATTTAGAGCTCCTTGAACTTCTTCTGTATGTGCAACCACTGCCCATGTTGATCTCCCTGATGCGGTTAAGGTTATACCAATGCAGCAATATACCACATTTTTTTCTACAACTGTGGTCCCTATTCATTAAGAAATAATGGAACAGGGTCATCAGCATAAAACAATGACTTTGCCTGTTTATCTAGGAGGAAGAGGCCAGCAGCAGCAAATTGATCCAACTAACCAGCAAGTTCTTAAATTGCAAACCTGACCCCTCTCTGTCCCACCGTTCCTCTCTATCCTGTAGGTGTGCGTCAGGCTTTGTGGTTGACCAAAACCAAGCTGATCTCTGGTCTGCCGTCTCAGCTCCTCTCATTGGCAGAGAGGACAGCCAATCAGATTCCTGATCAGGATGAACGTGTGAAGAACATGATCATACATGCACGCTTCTGGGTCACGACTGATGAACGACCAGGCAAAGAGAAATACAGGTAGTGTTTCACAACAACCTATTAGTGTGTGTTGTCTTTTGAAATATATCTGTTTAATTTAATTTTGTTTATGAACAATGTAAAAGTAAATAATACAAGTTTTTTACATCATTGCTAAACATCAACAAAAATGCAAGTTGCATTGCAAATATTAAGAGCTACTCCTAATTCTCTTTTTGTTGAAATCAACAAAACTGCATTGTACCAAACATGTTCTAGTAAATACCAGAAAGAGGCCTTAGTTGTACTTATAATGAGAACAGAAGAACTGTTTTTACAGTGTTAAAAGGGCTATATGTCAGATTTTACATGTATTCATCAATCAAATATCTTGCCAATAGCCAATGTGTGAAGGGATAGTAGAGGAACTGAAAAATTGAGACCTACCCCAACTTCCTCCGTTGCCTCTAACAGCCTGTGGGCTGATTTTTATTTAAAGCACTCGGGACGTTTTTACTGCCAAAGAAGAGGATGTGACGTATATGCATGCTCACGAGTACCTCTGCCTAGAGCTCATTCTCTGCCACTACAGTCAACAGTGTGCAACACGAGGCAATGCAAGCTGTGAAATGGAGAAGGATAATGCCAACAAACGACCGACACCCACAACAACGGATTACAACGGATAAGGATAACAGTCATTTGCAGATACAATTGCATTTCTGATATGTCCGACATATCCGAAATCCATTTTTTATATGTCTGCACAGGGTCCAAAATTACGTTTTTGGTCTACCTGCCATTGTAGGCCAAAAGATTTTACCGGCCAGAATATTTTTAACTGGCCATAAAAATGTTATTAGATATAATGTCAATAATAAACAGTGCTAAAAAGCAACATTTACTTCAGTACTGAACTTATATTAGCAGTGTAATATTGAAATAATGCACTTTGCTTGTGTATTTATCTTTACTTTTATTCCACTGAATTTAAAGAAAAATATAAAGTTCTCAGCTTCACATTTATATAATAATCAGCTGATATTAAACATATTATTCTGAAATGGGCCATTCTGCACAATGAGTAGGCCACCTTAAGTTAAGGTACTGTAAGAATATTTTGATCCTAGTCATTTTAACTTTTGCTTAAGTTAGGGATTGCAGGGCTTTTGCTTGTAATGGAGTATTAATACACTCTGATATTACTCTTTTTCTTGACTACTTATTTCATCATTGCAAGATAATAAACTTTACATTAGTGCAGCTCATTAATCCACTGATACAATGACAGTAGCTCTCATCAAGCACTCATTGCTCTCTTATCAGTCAGTCATATACAAGCTCCACAGTTCTGCTTGTGACTGTTCTGTAGCTCAGCTGTTAGAGATAGCCTCTGCTGCCTCTTGCTAGGTGTCTCAGGTGTTTAGCTTCTCCTCTCCCTCCATAGTGACAGTGGTACATGTTAATACTGTAGTTTAGATGCAGTAATTGTGAGGCCAAGTGAAGTGGAAATGCACCTCACCACACCATGGAAACTCAACAATTAGCTGCTGTAGTATGCAAGTCCCCAGTAGCTGGTGCGGGCTGCTTATGTAGCGTCAGTTGCCTGTTTGGCAGCCCCCGTAGAGCTGCGGCACAACACCAGGTGGCTGGGGTGGTTGTGTGACTGTCCAAAGGAGGAATAGCAGTAACCAGAGGAAGCCCACAGTCCGCCAATGACTAGTTCACTAGTTCATCGGTGCGACCAGTTAAAGTGTAAACTCGTACTTGACAGATTGTTGACGCACTAGAGCCCTGCTACGCAAGCTTAATAAACGAAGCATGAGGGCGCCGATGGTGGTCAGGGAGGGTCAATTCAAGGATTGCGCTACAATAATTCACGTGCCAGCAACTTAAAGTATGTTTTATAGTGATGGGAGAACCCGCCCCTTGTGCCCGACCTCATTTATTTTAGTCGCCAAATTAGATTTTTTTCCCCCGCATTTTAAATACCACTAAGCCATTGGTCGATATAAAAATAGGCTTCGCCTACTTCATGAATATTCAACAAACCGTATGATGTCACAGAAATGTGCATATTAGTTTTGGATATGTAGCTCTAATTTGCATATTACTTTCAGATATGTTAGTATTTCATTAAAGATATCTACAATGACAATTTTAACTGGTGGAAATTTCTTTCTAGATATCGAAAATTAAATTCTGACTAGTTAATTCTGACAGATATTTACAATTGTATTTCAGATATCTGAAATGGAATTGTAGATATCCCAAACTCCATTCTTACTAGTTAAAATTCCACAGCGAGATGTCAGTAATTCAATTTTGACTACTAAGAATTTAATTTTAGATATCTAGTATTCCATTAATGATATCTGTAATGTAAGAACAATTGTATATCTG